>NW_025533461.1:622500-677500 GCF_020615455.1 Coregonus clupeaformis | reverse complement strand
TACAGTAATGACTAGTGGGGCTACCAGGGGTCTATCAATCCTACAGTAATGACTAGTGGGGCTACCAGGGGTCTATCAATCCTACAGTAATGACTAGTGGGGATAATCTATCCTACAGTAATGACTAATGGAGCTACCAGGGGTCTATCTATCCTACAGTAATGACTAGTGGGGCTACCAGGGGTCTATCAATCCTACAGTAATGACTAGTGGGGCTACCAGGGGTCTATCAATCCACAGTAATGACTAGTGGGGATAACAGTAATGACTAGTGGAGCTACCAGGGTCTATCAATCCTACAGTAATGACTAGTGGGGCTACCAGGGGTCTATCAATCCTACAGTAATGACTAGTGGGGCTACCAGGGGTCTATCAATCCTACAGTAATGACTAGTGGGGATAATCTATCCTACAGTAATGACTAGTGGGGCTACCAGGGGTCTATCTATCCTACAGTAATGACTAGTGGGGATATCTTCCCGTGGGCTACCAGGGTCTATCAATCCTACAGTAATGACTAGTGGGGCTACCAGGGGTCTATCAATCCTACAGTAATGACTAGTGGGGATAATCTATCCTACAGTAATGACTAGTGGAGCTACCAGGGTTCTATCTATCCTACAGTAATGACTAGTGGGGATAATCTATCCTACAGTAATGACTAGTGGGGCTACCAAGGGTCTATCAATCCTACAGTAATGACTAGTGGGGCTACCCGGGGTCTATCAATCCTACAGTAATGACTAGTGGGGCTACCAGGGGTCTATCAATCCTACAGTAATGACTAGTGGAGCTACCAGGGGTCTATCAATCCTACAGTAATGACTAGTGGGGCTACCAAGGGTCTATCAATCCTACAGTAATGACTAGTGGGGCTACCAGGGGTCTATCAATCCTACAGTAATGACTAGTGGAGCTACCAGGGGTCTATCAATCCTACAGTAATGACTAGTGGAGCTACCAGGGGTCTATCAATCCTACAGTAATGACTAGTGGGGCTACCAGGGGTCTATCAATCCTACAGTAATGACTAATGGGGCTACCAGGGGTCTATCAATCCTACCTGCACTAATAAGGAGTTCCAATCCTGATAGTTTTTACTATGCTATTAACTAGAGCAACACTCCATGGAGACTGCTAGACTAGAGCTAACAGCCTTGGACTGGACTACAGAGAGAAGTATTGCTCTGGGATGGGTTTAAAACATTAACTGCCAAACAATTAAAACTATCCCTCCTTGGAATAACATGACAACACCCTAGAAAATCTCAAACAATCTCAACATTCCCCTTCCTCTCTCTCTTGCTGTAGTCTCCCTCAATCAGACTCAGAACCACTCTCCCAATGTACCCGGGCAACAGCCAACCTATCAACAAACAGCCCTCAGAACACTGGGCCAGTCAGAACCAAGGATGTGAAACGGTGATTACGGTGTGGGGCAGAGGGAGGAGGCATGTGTTCCCAAGATGAGTTTTATGAAGATATTTTTTGGTTATAAACAAATCAATCAACCGATCAAACAATCAATTATGTTTATTCATGTAGTTTCATAGAGACATGCAAGTTTGTATCAAATCATCATCATGTATACTCACAGCTCCAAAGTATGGCGCCTGGTGGATCCTCCTCTCTGACATAACTATCCATCACCACCTGGAAGGCCCCCCTCTCACCGCACTACAGAGGAATGGAATAGAAACATTATCGTCCATTTTATGTGAGAAAACCAAAAATATTAATGCAACATGTAAAGTGTTTGTCCCATATTTCATGAGCTGAAATAAAAGATCCCAGAAATGTTCCATATGCACAAAAAGCTTATTTCTCAAAAATGCCACAGATGTCTCAAGCTTTTGAGAGAGTATGCAATTGCCATGCTGACTGCAGGAATGTCTACCAGAGCTGTTGCCAGATAATTGAATGTTTATTTCTCTACCATAAGCCGCCTTCAACATCATTTTAGAGAATTTGGCAGTACGTCCAACCGGCCTCACAACCCCAGACCACGTGTATGGCGTCGTGTGGGCGAGCGGTTTGCTGATGTCAATGTTGTGAACAGAGTGCCCCATGGTGCCTGTGGGGTTATTGTATGGGCAGGCATAAGCTACGGACAAAGGATACAATTGCATTTTATCGATGGCAATTTGAATGTACAGAGATACCTTGACGAGATCCTGAGGCCCACTGGATCGACGTGTACGACAGCGTGTTCCAGTTCCCGCCAATATCCAGCAACTTCGCACAGCCATTGGAGGGGAGTGGGACAACATTCCACAGGCCACAATCAACAGCCTGATCAAAAAGATTCTGGGGGCTGTTTTGTTAGACTTCAGTGCAGCCTTTGACATTATCGATCATAGTCTGTTGCTGGAAAAACGTACAGTGAGGGAAAAAAGTATTTGATCCCCTGCTGATTTTGTACGTTTGCCCACTGACAAAGAAATGGTCAGTCTATAATTTTAATGGTAGGTTTATTTGAACAGTGAGAAACAGAATAACAACAAAAAAATCCAGAAAAACGCATGTCAAAAATGTTATAAATTGATTTGCATTTTAATGAGGGAAATAAGTATTCATGTCTTTGTCAGTGGGCAAACATACAAAATCAGCAGGGGATCAAATACTTTTTTCCCTCACTGTATGTGTTATGGCTTTACACCCCATGCTATATTGTGGATAAAGAGTTACCTGTCTAACAGAACACAGAGGGTGTTCTTTAATGGAAGCCTCTCCAACAAAATCCAGGTAGAATCAGGCATTCCCCAGGGCAGCTGTCTAGGCCCCTTGCTTTTTTCCATCTTTACTAACAACATGCCACTGGCTTTGAGTAAAGCCAGTGTGTCTATGTATGCGGATGACTCAGCACTATACACGTCAGCTACTACAGCGACTGAAATGAGAGCAACACTTAACAAAGAGATGCAGTCAGTTTCAGAAGGGGTGTCAAGGAATAAGTTAGTCCTAAATATTTCAAAAACTAAAAGCATTATATTTGGGACAAATCATTCACTAAACCCTAAACCTCAACCAAATCGAGTAATGAATAATGTGGAAATTGAGCAAGGTGAGGTGACTAAACTACTTGGAGTAAATGTGGATTGTAAACTGTCAGAGTCAAAGCATATTGATACCACAGTAACTAATAATAACAATAATAATATGCCATTTAGCAGACACTTTTATCCAAAGCGACTTAGAGTCATGTGTGCATACATTTTTACGTTAGTTTACGTTCGTTTACAGACGGGACGGACCAAGGCGCAGCGTGATATGCATACATGTTTATTTGGAACGAATAAACAAGCGACAAAACAACAAACTAAACGAAACGTGAAGTCCACGGTACACAAACAACATACCTCACATGGAACAAGATCCCACAACCCACTAGTGCCAATAGGCTGCCTAAGTATGGTCCCCAATCAGAGACAACGAGCGACAGCTGCCTCTGATTGGGAACCACACCGGCCAACATAGATCTACACGATCTAGATCTAAACATAGAAAATAGCAACAAGGAATATACACACCCTGACTCAACATATAAGCGTCCTCTGAGTCAGGGCGTGACAATGGGTGGTCCCGGGGATCGAACCCACTACCCTGGCGTTACAAGCGCCGTGCTCTACCAGCTGAGCTACAGAGGACCACGATAACATACACACTATAAAAACATGTACATATTGATTTGGTGTTGTAGATATGTGGTAGTAGAGTAGAGGCCTGAGGGCACACACTTAATATGTTGTGATATCTGTTCTGAATGTATTGTAATGTTTTTAAAATGTATAACTTCCTTAATTTTGCTGGATCCCAGGAAGAGTAGCTGCTGCCTTGGAAGGAACTAATGGGGATCCATAATAAATACAAATACAAACTCTATGCGAAGGAGATGTGTCGCGCTGCATGAGGCAAATGGTGGTCACACCAGATACTGACTGGGTTTCTGATCCACGCCCCTACCTTTTTTTTTTTTAAGGTATCTGTGACCAACAGATGCATATTTGTATTCCCAGTCATGTGAAGTCCATAGATTAGGGCCTAATGAATTTATTTAAATTGACTGATTTCCTTACATGAACTGTAACTCAGTAAAATCATTTAATTGGATTCGTTTCAACATTTCTTAATTTCTTTGTTTAAATTTTGAATTATGTGTGTATTGTTTTGTATTGCTAGGTATTACTTCACTGTTGGAGCTAGAAACACAAGCATTTCACTGCACCTGCAATAACATCTGCAAATCTGTGTACTTGATCAATAAACTTTGATTTGATTTAAAAGACAGACAGGATAGAGGACAAGGGCTTCATTTACACAGGCAGCGCATTTCTGATCTTTTGCCCAATTATTGTCAAAAGAGCTCATCTGATTGGTAAAAAGACCAATTAGTGAGAAAAAAAAACAGAATTGGGCTGTCTGTGTAAATGCAGTCAAAGGGTTATACATTACATTTAATTGATCTTTATACCCGTGTAATAATCGTGTAACAGGGTTTTCTCTGCGTAGAAAAGTCTTGGGCAGGCCGCCTAAGTGTTTTGTCCAAACAGTTTTTAAAAAATGTAATTGAGTAAAATATTCGGGATGGAAAAGCGTTTTAAGTGTAAACTAGATATAGAGAATGTAGAACAAGATAATGGACCCTTTATATTATTAAATAAGATCATCTTTGAGAACTAACAATCACTGAAATAAAAGCTAGAAATTCCAAAAAAATGATGCATTCAGGAGTATTTTTTGTCATGGCACGCGGCCCTCATTTTGATTTTGTTATAATGTTTGAATCACTCAGAAAGCATAAGCAAAATGTGCAGAATTGCAAGAAATTAGCTTTAAAACAGCAACGTTTTTATTTACATTTACATTTACATTTTAGTCATTTAGCAGACGCTCTTATCCAGAGTGACTTACAGTTAGCGCATACATTATTTTATCGAACCCACAACCCTGGCGTTGCAAACGCCATGCTCTACCAACTGAGCTACATCCCCTGCCGGCCATTCCCTCCCCCACCCTGGACAACGCTGGCCATTCCCTCCCCTACCCTGGACGACGCTGGGCCAATTGTGCGCCGCCCCATGGGTCTCCCGGTCGCAGCCGGCTATGACAGAGCCTGGATTCGAACCAGGATCTCTAGTGGCACAGCTAGCACTGCGGCCAACAGGAGGATCTCTAATATTTTCGGTCAGCGACCGCACCATCGGCCGCACCATCGGCCGCACCATCGGCCGCACCATCGGCCGCACCATCGGCCGCACCAGCGGCCACAGCCACCACCTAAACCCCATTTTGATCCAGAAACAACCCTATGTAATATCTCTAGCAGCAAAACTGAAGTAACATTTTAATACATAGTGACTTAGTTTTAGTTTTAGCTTTGAGATTTTTATCAAGGTTTTGTTTCTTACAGATTGTACTTTCTGGTAAATGAATAAACATTTCTTCTGATAGTAGTAGAATATGATATTATTAATATTATATCTCACCTTACTGAAGTAGTCAAACCAGAGGCCTGTGCTTCTACCCCTCCCAGGGAATCTACAATAATAAACAATAAATCAAATCACTGTTAAAAAAACCTCCTGCATAGATGTACCCACTAGGTGTACCCATTATGTGACTTTCTTTAACCCTGACCCTCTGTGGTCCTCTGTAGCTCAGCTGGTCGAGCACGGTGCTTGTGACGCCAAGGTAGTGGGTTTGATCCCCGGCACCACCCCATACACACACAAAAAATAATTATGCACGCGTGACTGTAAGTTGCTTTGGATAAAAGCGTCTGCTAAATGGCATATTACATTATTATAGGGCCCTATAAAATTGTTTAAAGTTTTGCCTAATTCCGTTTTTTTTTTTAGATATATATATTTTTTAATAGAGAAAAACAACAAAATTGGATGTTCTAAGTCCATAACAGCTTAAACCACATCTGGTGGTCTGGGAAAATTTGTATTTTTAGGTGTAGATACACTTTAATTGAAGTGCTTGCACCAGCAAGAGACTTGTTCGGTTAGCGGTGTTTTCTGAAGCGCACATGTGATGACAACATTCTGCCAGGTAGGCACGGGCTACTTTGTAGTTAACATTTAAAGCTGCAATATGTAACGTCTTCGGCGACCCGACCAAATTCACATAGAAATATGAGTTATAGATGTGTCATTCTCATTGAAATCAAGTCTAAAAAGCGGTAGATCTGTTCTATGGGCGCTATTTCTATGCTTCCTGTTCTGAAGTTTAGTTTTTAAATATTTTACTTTAGGTTTTGGTTATGGAAAATAAATATATTTCACAGTGGTTTAGATGGTACAATGATTCACTACACTATACCTGCTTGTTTTGTCACATAAACAAAACATTTTTTTGTTGTTGACTGAGGCAAATGCTGTAAATTACGAAAGATGAAAGATGAGACGTTGAGGATTATAATAAATACCGCTTTGATGTCATAACAAAAACACCCGTAAATCCAAATCATGTCATATAAAGTTCAATGTTCATGATCACTATGTTTGATCTACAGTTACAAGATGACATGGCGTCATACCCCGGGTTTTCCAAGATGACATGGCGTTATACCCCGGGTTGTCCAAGATGACATGGCGTTATACCCCGGGTTGTCCAAGATGACATGGCGTCATACCCCGGGTTGTCCAAGAGGACATGGCGTTATACCCCGGGTTGTGCTGAACAGAATGAGCCTGCTTGCTGTATTGTGAAGAACATTTGCCGCAGACCTGAATGCACTCATGACTCCATTCTATGCACATCAATATTGCAATCTGCTTCTCTGAATTGCCTTGTGAAAGCCTAACACTGTAAGATCATATGTTATCATTTAGCTAGTCACGTTGCCTATAGAACAAGTTTTTCGAGTCTTGCCCACCTGACCCAGATTGCGATTTATAAGGGATGTTTTGGATTGCGTAAACCAGAGTTTCCCCCTGGGTGCACGTCTTGGTTTTTTCCCTAGCACTACACAGCTGATTCAAATAATCAAAGCTTGATGATTAGTTGGTTATTTGAATCAGCTGTGTAGTGCTACGGCAACAAAACCCAAAACGTGCACCCAGGGGGGCGGTGCACCAGGACTGAGTTTGGGAAACCCTGGCATAAACAACAGTAATTGTGTAAAGGCGGGATGCAGGGCTGTGTTCCAAACAAGTGTGCTTGCTCTAGTTCCTTCAGCTAGAAGAGCTGAAAAAGGCACCTTATAGTTAAAGAATATTATCTGAGTCATAAAAGTGCATTGAAATGACTTAGGAACGAACTGTGCACACTTTGGAGAGGTGTGAGGCCACATGGAGACACCAGTTAGACCTCTGACTCAAACCCCCAGTTTGGAGAGGTGTGTGGCCACATGGAGACACAAGTTAGACCTCTCACTCAAACCCCCAGTTTGGAGAGGTGTGAGGCCACGTGGAGACACCAGTTAGATCTCTGACTCAAACCCCCAGTTTGGAGAGGTGTGAGGCCACGTGGAGACACCAGTTAGTCCTCTGACTCAAACCCCCAGTTTGGAGGGGTGTGAGGCCACGTGGAGACACCAGTTAGTCCTCTCCCTCAAACCCCCAGTTTGGAGAGGTGTGGCCACGTGGAGACACCAGTTAGTCCTCTCCCTCAAACCCCCAGTTTGGAGAGGTGTGGCCACGTGGAGACACCAGTTAGTCCTCTCACTCAAACCCTTGGCATTTTTTTGTCTTATGTTGCACCTACCCCACATTTTCCAGGAATATTCTTATCGTGACACTGAATGTATCCAGAGTATTTTCAGATGTTGTTATCAACAAATGCTGTGAAAAGTACAGTAAAATCAACAGTGTAATGTTTGGCTTCAGCCCTGCGTCCGTTGGACCGTTGTTGTTCTCAGTCTAATAATCTCCAAACTGTTCCCTTCCAATCTGTACCATGGTTATTCATATGCTTTTCATATTTCTTCAGTAAGAAACATTTCAATGTAGCCCTATCCATACAGGCCAGTTCCCAGTGTAAAGGGGCATGTTATAGTGCCCTGCAAGAACAAACTCATCTGGTCTCTGTGGTCTCTGTTATCTCTACGACTTCAATGGACGGAAGCCAATTATACCTCGCTGATGCTGTGCTGGAATGTGCTGAGAAATGTCACTTCCTCTGTTACCTAAACTCTGTCTCCTGCTCCAGTACCATTCACTGGGCTGTGTAATAGGGATGTCTCCAGTACCATTCACTGGGCTGTGTAATAGGGATGTCTCCAGTACCATTCACTGGGCTGTGTAATAGGGATGTCTCCAGTACCATTCACTGGGCTGTGTAATAGGGATGTCTCCAGTACCATTCACTGGGCTGTGTAATAGGGATGTCTCCAGTACCATTCACTGGGCTGTGTAATAGGGATGTCTCCAGTACCATTCACTGGGCTGTGTAATAGGGATGTCTCCAGTACCATTCACTGGGCTGTGTAATAGGGATGTCTCCAGTACCATTCACTGGGCTGTGTAATAGGGATGTCTCCAGTACCATTCACTGGGCTGTGTAATAGGGATGTCTCCAGTACCATTCACTGGGCTGTGTAATAGGGATGTCTCCAGTACCATTCACTGGGCTGTGTAATAGGGATGTCTCCAGTACCATTCACTGGGCTGTGTAATAGGGATGTCTCCAGTACCATTCACTGGGCTGTGTAATAGGGATGTCTCCAGTACCATTCACTGGGCTGTGTAATAGGGATGTCTCCAGTACCATTCACTGGGCTGTGTAATAGGGATGTCTCCAGTACCATTCACTGGGCTGTGTAATAGGGATGTCTCCAGTACCATTCACTGGGCTGTGTAATAGGGATGTCTCCAGTACCATTCACTGGGCTGTGTAATAGGGATGTCTCCAGTACCATTCACTGGGCTGTGTAATAGGGATGTCTCCAGTACCATTCACTGGGCTGTGTAATAGGGATGTCTCCAGTACCATTCACTGGGCTGTGTAATAGGGATGTCTCCAGTACCATTCACTGGGCTGTGTAATAGGGATGTCTCCAGTACCATTCACTGGGCTGTGTAATAGGGATGTCTCCAGTACCATTCACTGGGCTGTGTAATAGGGATGTCTCCAGTACCATTCACTGGGCTGTGTAATAGGGATGTCTCCAGTACCATTCACTGGGCTGTGTAATAGGGATGTCTCCAGTACCATTCACTGGGCTGTGTAATAGGGATGTCTCCAGTACCATTCACTGGGCTGTGTAATAGGGATGTCTCCAGTACCATTCACTGGGCTGTGTAATAGGGATGTCTCCAGTACCATTCACTGGGCTGTGTAATAGGGATGTCTTTCCTACTTTGAATGCTTAGGCCTGTCCCTCAACTCAATGCACATTAGGCTTGCTTCCCAAATGGCACCCTATTCCCTATATAGTGCACTACTTTAGACCAGAGAATGGCACCCTATTCCCTATATAGTGCACTACTTTAGACCAGAGAATGGTACCCTATTCCCTATATAGTGCACTACTTTAGACCAGAGAATGGTACCCTATTCCCTATATAGTGCACTACTTTAGACCATAGAATGGAACCCTATTCCCTATATAGTGCACTACTTTAGACCAGAGAATGGCACCCTGTTCCCTATATAGTGCACTACTTTAGACCAGAGAATGGCACCCTATTCCCTATATAGTGCACTACTTTAGACCAGAGAATGGCACCCTGTTCCCTATATAGTGCACTACTTTAGACCAGAGAATGGCACCCTATTCCCTATATAGTGCACTACTTTAGACCAGAGAATGGCACCCTATTCCCTATATAGTGCACTACTTTAGACCAGAGAATGGCACCCTGTTCCCTATATAGTGCACTACTTTAGACCAGAGAATGGCACCCTATTCCCTATATAGTGCACTACTTTAGACCAGAGAACGGCACCCTATTCCCTATATAGTGCACTACTTTAGACCAGAGAATGGCACCCTATTCCCTATATAGTGCACTACTTTAGACCAGAAAATGGCACCCTATTCCCTATATAGTGCACTACTTTAGACCAGAGAATGGAACCCTATTCCCTATATAGTGCACTACTTTAGACCAGAGAATGGCACCCTATTCCCTATGTAGTGCATTACTTTATACCAGAGAATGGCACCCTATTCCCTATATAGTGCACTACTTTAGACCAGGTCAAGTAGTGTACCATACAGGCCCTAGACCTGAACTCATTCTCCCTCCGCTACCTGTCATCCAACAGCCCAACTCTGGAACAAAAAAATAAGTACCGTGTTGGTACGCTTGGAAGGATTTCAAATTGCCAATTTGACAGTTTAATTATTTAACTTTCACAAAATTCACACAGTTCTTCAACCATGGTGATTAGATCAACATTTTTTTGTCATTTATTACAGTTACTTTATGTCAGAAATGTTCTACCTCTGTGGCACTTTGGGGGGGCCAAATATCCACACCATCCATTACAGTATCTGATTTAACAGACTGTCAGGACAGGTTAGACTTACAACAGACTGTCAGGACAGGTTAGACTTACAACAGACTGTCAGGACAGGTTAGACTTACAACAGACTGTCAGGACAGGTTAGACTTACAACAGACTGTCAGGACAGGTTAGACTTACAACAGACTGTCAGGACAGGTTAGACTCATGACAGACTGTCAGGACAGGTTAGACTCATGACAGACTGTCAGGACAGGTTAGACTTACAACAGACTGTCAGGACAGGTTAGACCCATGACAGACTGTCAGGACAGGTTAGACTCATGACAGACTGTCAGGACAGGTTAGACTTACAACAGACTGTCAGGACAGGTTAGACTCATTACAGACTGTCAGGACAGGTTAGACTCATTACAGACTGTCAGGACAGGTTAGACTCATGACAGACTGTCAGGACAGGTTAGACTCATGACAGACTGTCAGGACAGGTTAGACTCATGACAGACTGTCAGGACAGGTTAGACCCATGACAGACTGTCAGGACAGGTTAGACCCATGACAGACTGTCAGGACAGGTTAGACTCATGACAGACTGTCAGGACAGGTTAGACTTACAACAGACTGTCAGGACAGGTTAGACTCATTACAGACTGTCAGGACAGGTTAGACTTACAACAGACTGTCAGGACAGGTTAGACTCATTACAGACTGTCAGGACAGGTTAGACCCATGACAGACTGTCAGGACAGGTTAGACCCATGACAGACTGTCAGGACAGGTTAGACCCATTACAGACTGTCAGGACAGGTTAGACCCATGACAGACTGTCAGGACAGGTTAGACTTACAACAGACTGTCAGGACAGGTTAGACTCATTACAGACTGTCAGGACAGGTTAGACTTACAACAGACTGTCAGGACAGGTTAGACTCATTACAGACTGTCAGGACAGGTTAGACCCATGACAGACTGTCAGGACAGGTTAGACCCATGACAGACTGTCAGGACAGGTTAGACCCATTACAGACTGTCAGGACAGGTTAGACCCATGACAGACTGTCAGGACAGGTTAGACTTACAACAGACTGTCAGGACAGGTTAGACTCATTACAGACTGTCAGGACAGGTTAGACCCATGACAGACTGTCAGGACAGGTTAGACCCATGACAGACTGTCAGGACAGGTTAGACCCATGACAGACTGTCAGGACAGGTTAGACTCATTACAGACTGTCAGGACAGGTTAGACCCATGACAGACTGTCAGGACAGGTTAGACCCATTACAGACTGTCAGGACAGGTTAGACCCATGACAGACTGTCAGGACAGGTCAACTCATGACAGACTGTCAGGACAGGTTAGACTCATTACAGACTGTCAGGACAGGTTAGACCCATTACAGACTGTCAGGACAGGTTAGACCCATGACAGACTGTCAGGACAGGTCGACTCATGACAGACTGTCAGGACAGGTTAGACCCATTACAGACTGTCAGGACAGGTTAGACCCATGACAGACTGTCAGGACAGGTCAACTCATGACAGACTGTCAGGACAGGTTAGACTCATTACAGACTGTCAGGACAGGTTAGACCCATTACAGACTGTCAGGACAGGTTAGACTCATTACAGACTGTTAGGACAGGTTAGACCCATTACAGACTGTCAGGACAGGTTAGACCCATGACAGACTGTCAGGACAGGTTAGACCCATGACAGACTGTCAGGACAGGTCAACTCATGACAGACTGTCAGGACAGGTTAGACTCATTACAGACTGTCAGGACAGGTTAGACCCATTACAGACTGTCAGGACAGGTTAGACCCATGACAGACTGTCAGGACAGGTCAACTCATGACAGACTGTCAGGACAGGTTAGACCCATGACAGACTGTCAGGACAGGTTAGACCCATTACAGACTGTCAGGACAGGTTAGACCCATGACAGACTGTCAGGACAGGTTAGACTCATTACAGACTGTCAGGACAGGTTAGACCCATGACAGACTGTCAGGACAGGTTAGACCCATGACAGACTGTCAGGACAGGTTAGACCCATGACAGACTGTCAGGACAGGTTAGACTCATGACAGACTGTCAGGACAGGTTAGACCCATGACAGACTGTCAGGACAGGTTAGACCCATGACAGACTGTCAGGACAGGTTAGACCCATTACAGACTGTCAGGACAGGTTAGACCCATGACAGACTGTCAGGACAGGTTAGACTCATTACAGACTGTCAGGACAGGTTAGACTCATGACAGACTGTCAGGACAGGTCAACTCCATAAAATGTTTCACCTCAGCATTTCTCATGCTATCGCTGCTATTTTCTTGCTGTGAGTCTAGGAGGGACTGGTGCACTTCACAAAATAGATGGCATCATGAGGAAGGAAAATTATGTGGATATATTGAAGCAACATCTCAAGACATCAGTCAGGAAGTTAAAGCTTGGTCGCAAATGGGTCTTCCAAATGGACAATGACCCCAAGCATACTTCCAAAGTTGTGACAAAATGGCTTAAGGACAACAAAGTCAATGTATTGGAGTGGCCATCACAAAGCCCTGACCTCAATCCTATAGTACATTTGTGGGCAGAACTGAAAAGGCGTGTGCGAGCAAGGAGGCCTACAAACCTGACTCAGTTACACCAGCTCTGTCAGGAGGAATGGGCCAACATTCACCCAACTTATTGTGGGAAGCTTGTGGAAGGCTAACCGAAACATTTGACCCAAGTTAAAAAATGTAAAGGCAATGCTACCAAATACTAATTGAGTGTATGTAAACTTCTGACCCACTGGGAATGTGATGAAAGACATAAAAGCTGAAATAAATCATTCTCTCTACTATTATTCTGACATTTCACATTCTTAAAATAAAGTGGTGATCCTAACTGACCTAAGACAGGGAATTTTTACTAGGATTAAATGTCAGGAATTGTGAAAAACTGAGTTTAAATGTATTTGGCTAAGGTGTATGTAAACTTCCAACTTCAACTGTACAGTGAGGGAAAAAGTATTTGATCCCCTGCTGAATTTGTACATTTGCCCACTGACAAAGACATGATCAGTCTATAATTTTAATGGTAGGTTTATTTGAACAGTGAGAGACAGAATAACAACAAAAAAATCCAGAAAAACGCATGTCAAAAATGCTATAACTTGATTTGCATTTTAATGAGGGAAATAACCTCTGCAAAACATGACTTAGTACTTGGTGGCAAAACCCTTGTTGGCAATCACAGAGGTCAGACGTTTCTTGTAGTTGGCCACCAGGTTTGCACACACCTCAGGAGGGATTTTGTTCCACTCCTCTTTGCAGATCTTCTCCAAGTCATTAATGTTTCGAGGCTGACGTTTGGCAACTCGAACCTTCAGCTCCATCCACAGATTTTCTATGGGATTAAGGTCTGGAGACTGGCTAGGCCACTCCAGGACCTTAATGTGCTTCTTCTTGAGCCACTCCTTTGTTGCCTTGGCCATGTATTTTGGGTCATTGTCATGCTGGAATACCCATCCATGACCCATTTTCAATGCCTTGGCTGAGGGAAGGAGGTTCTCACCCAAGATTTGACGGTACATGGCCCCGTCCATCGTCCCTTTGATGCGGTGAAGTTGTCCTGTCCCCTTAGCAGAAAAACACCCCCAAAGCATAATGTTTCCACCTCCATGTTTGACGGTGGGGATGGTGTTCTTGGGGTCATACACAGCATTCCTCCTCCTCCAAACACGGCGAGTTGAGTTGATGCCAAAGAGCTCGATTTTGGTCTCATTTGACCACAACACTTTCACCCAGTTCTCCTCTGAAATGCAGATGTTCATTGGCAAACTTCAGACGGGCATGTATAAGTGCTTTCTTGAGCAGGGGGACCTTGCGGGCGCTGCAGGATTTCAGTCCTTCACGGTGTAGTGTGTTACCAATTGTTTTCTTGGTGACTATGGTCCCAGCTGCCTTGAGATCATTGACAAGATCCTCCCGTGTAGTTCTGGGCTGATTCCTCACCGTTCTCATGATCATTGCAACTCCACGAGGTGAGAGCTTGCATGGAGCCCCAGGCTGAGGGAGATTGACAGTTCTTTTGTGTTTCTTCCATTTGCGAATAATCGCACCAACTGTTGTCACCTTCTCACCAAGCTGCTTGGCAATGGTCTTGTAGCCCATTCTAGCCTTGTGTAGATCTACAATCTTGTCCCTGACATCCTTGGAGAGCTCTTTGGTCTTGGCCATGGTGGAAAGTTTGGAATTTGACTGATTGATTGCTTCTGTGGACAGGTGTCTTTTATACAGGTAACAAACTGAGATTAGGAGCACTCCCTTTAAGAGTGTGCTCCTAATCTCTGCTCGTTACCTGTATAAAAGACACCTGGGAGACAGAAATCTTTCTGATTGAGAGGGGGTCAAATACTTATTTCCCTCATTAAAATGCAAATCAATTTATAACATTTTTGACTTTTCCGTTATTTATTTTTTTGAATTTTTTGAAACAAGGACCGCCGTGTCTGAAGCATGTAGCAGGCAAAAATCGTCTGTCCTCGGTTGCAACACTCACTATCGAGTTTCAAACTGCCTCTGGCAGCATTGTCAGCACAATAACTGTTCGTCGGGAGCTTCATGAAATGGGATTCCATCGTCGAGCAGCCACACACAAGCCTAAAATCTCCATGCGCAATGCCAAGCGTCGGCTGGAGTGATGTAAAGCTCGCCGCCATTGGACTCTGGAGCAGTGGAAACGCGTTCTCTGGAGTGATGAATCACGCTTCACCATCTGGTAGTCCAACGGATGAATCTGGGTTTGGTGGTTGCAAGGAGAACGCTACCTGCCCCAATGCATAGTGCCAACTGTAAAGTTTGGTGGAGGAGGAATAATGGTCAGGGGCTGTTTTTCATGGTTCGGGCTAGGCCCCTTATTTCCAGTGAAGGAAAATCTTAACGCTACAGCATACAATGACATTCTAGACAATTCTATGTTTCCAACTTTCCTGTTTCAGCATGACAATGCCTCAGTGCAAAAAGCGAGGTCCATACAGAAATGGTTTGTCGAGATCGGTGTGGAAGAACTTGACTGGCCTGCACAGAGCCCTGACCTCAACCACATCGAACACCTTTGGGATTAATTGGAACCGACTGCAAGCCAGGCCTAATCGCCCAACATCAGTGGCCGACCTCACTAATGCCCTTGTGGCTGAATGAAAGTACAGCAATGTTCCAACATCTAGGTCCCCATGTAGCTCAGTTGGTAGAGCATGGCGCTTGCAACGCCAGGGTTGTGGGTTCGATTCCCACGGGGGGCCAGTATGAAAACATATGCACTCACTAACTGTAAGTCGCTCTGGATAAGAGTGGGGGGACCAACTCCATAGTCATGCCCATGATTTAGGAATGAGGATGTTCGACGAGCAGGTTTCCACATAATTCACCCCAGGAATCCGTTGATATACCCACTCTGCAATGAGAATTTCAAACGGGTGTTTAAAACTATCCTACACATTCATTCATGATCAAAGGTTTTCTGAACACTGCCTTGAGTGGCATTTCAATGTATTTTCTTGTGCTCCTTTAACTTGTAATGTGTGCTTGAATGTTTTGAGTGACCTCAATATGGTACCTTAAATTTGTATGGTTTTGTAAATATAATGCTTATTTATTGTCCGCCTAAATATTTTTGTACACTATCAGACCATAACACCATCCTTCCTACTCTGTGAAAAGACAGAAAGCATTGCAGCTCTGTAAATATTGATTATTCATTCAAATAACTCTGCAGAAGGAGAATAACTCTGCAGAAGGAGAATAACTCACAGAAGGAGAATAACTCTGCAGAAGGAGAATAACTGCAGAAGGAGAATAACTCTGCAGAAGGAGAATAACTCACAGAAGGAGAATAACTCTGCAGAAGGAGAATAACTGCAGAAGGAGAATAACTCTACAGAAGGAGAATAACTCTGCAGAAGGAGAATAACTCTGCAGAAGAAGGCACAGAGACAGTTTCAATACAATCTGCTTCAAGTTCTAACCTTACTTGAAAATAGAAATGTGTCAAACTGGGCATTCCGCGCCGTCTTCATGGAATTGGAATTTTGCTTTGAAAATGTAGATAGACATTATTTTCTATCGGTATCATGATGAAGATAGTCTCACTGTAAGACCCTACGCTAGGCTTGGGCAGTATACCGTATATATACCGTATACCACGGGATGGTTTTTCAATACCATCAAATGTGAATATTTGTAGCCAATTCTTTAGTTATTACCTGCAGTCAACTTGTGCAATACGTTAGGAGATAAATCAGATTGCGTTCTTTATTTCACCTGTCACATTATTTTACATTATGAAGCTTACTGTAGTTCCCCAGAACTGTTGAGCCAGTCACGTGCTCGTTGTAAAGCGCACAACAGGAGAAAGCGAGCTGGTGAGTCCATAGTGTTCTATATCTATCAGTGAGTCCATAGTGTTCTATATCTATCAGTGAGTCCATAGTGTTCTATATCAATCAGTGAGTCCATAGTGTTCTATATCTATCAGTGAGTCCACAGTGTTCTATATCTATCAGTGAGTCCATAGTGTTCTATATCTATCAGTGAGTCCATAGTGTTCTATATCTATCAGTGAGTCCACAGTGTTCTATATCTATCAGTGAGTCCACAGTGTTCTATATCTATCAGTGAGTCCATAGTGTTCTATATCTATCAGTGAGTCCATAGTGTTCTATATCTATCAGTGAGTCCATAGTGTTCTATATCTATCAGTGAGTCCATAGTGTTCTATATCTATCAGTGAGTCCATAGTGTTCTATATCTATCAGTGAGTCCATAGTGTTCTATATCTATCAGTGAGTCCATAGTGTTCTATATCTATCAGTGAGTCCATAGTGTTCTATATCTATCAGTGAGTCCATAGTGTTCTATATCTATCAGTGAGTCCATAGTGTTCTATATCTATCAGTGAGTCTCTGCTGGTGAGTCCATAGTGTTCTATATCTATCAGTGAGTCTCTGCTGGTGAGTCCATAGTGTTCTATATCTATCAGTGAGTCTCTGCTGGTGAGTCCATAGTGTCCTATATCTATCAGTGAGTCCATAGTGTCCTATATCTATCAGTGAGTCCATAGTGTTCTATATCTAATAGTGAGTCTCTGCTGGTGAGTCCATAGTGTCCTATATCTATCAGTGAGTCCATAGTGTCCTATATCTATCAGTGAGTCCATAGTGTTCTATATCTATCAGTGAGTCCATAGTGTTCTATATCTATCAGTGAGTCCATAGTGTTCTATATCTATCAGTGAGTCCATAGTGTTCTATATCTATCAGTGAGTCCATAGCGTTCTATATCTATCAGTGAGTCCATAGTGTTCTATATCTATCAGTGAGTCCATAGTGTTCTATATCTATCAGTGAGTCCATAGTGTTCTATATCTATCAGTGAGTCCATAGCGTTCTATATCTATCAGTGAGTCTCTGCTGGTGAGTCCATAGTGTTCTATATCTAATAGTGAGTCTCTGCTGGTGAGTCCATAGTGTCCTATATCTATCAGTGAGTCCATAGTGTCCTATATCTATCAGTGAGTCCATAGTGTTCTATATCTATCAGTGAGTCCACAGTGTTCTATATCTATCAGTGAGTCCATAGTGTTCTATATCTATCAGTGAGTCCATAGTGTTCTATATCTATCAGTGAGTCCATAGTGTTCTATATCTATCAGTGAGTCCATAGTGTTCTATATCTATCAGTGAGTCCATAGTGTTCTATATCTATCAGTGAGTCTCTGTTGTGCGGTGCACATGAGGTGATGAAGTTACACTTGTATGGAATTCACTACTAACTGTTTGCCATCGTGTATCTTTATAATGTCTTTCTGCCCGAAGTCAAAAAGCTCTGGATCAGTTCTGTACAGTTGCCATGTTTTCCCAGTGCTTCCTAGTGGTGTTGTGTTCCTGCTCCGTTCTCCTCCCCTCCCTCTGTTCCTTCAGAAAGGCATTCATCACAACTTTGTTCATTTGCAGTCTGAACATAAATGACTTAAACCGGGTAGAAACAGTGTGTTAGAACTTGCAAAATGTTTAATAATTGAATCTCTGACATGTTTTTCTTCAATCCCAGTATTTTCAATATAGAGGCAGCGCCATTGTGGGTCTCAAGCCAGTGAGTTTATTAACATTATTCATCAAAATGATGGGCTAAATGTAATTATTCACATTGAAAGAGGTGGGAATGTTGTTTCTGTGTCATATAATTGCCACATTTACTATCAATATAGCATTAAAAATAGTTTTTCAGATTGTATTTTGGCTATTCTTTTTCGCGGTGCAAATATTGGATAACGACTAAGACAGCCGTGGCAAAACCAGTAGAGAACCACTGCCCTAGAGCACACAAAAAACTATACCTACCTCGGCCTCAGCATCAGCACCACAGGTAACGATCTGAGAGACAAGGCAAGAAGGGCCTTATATGCCATCAAAAGGAACATAACATTTGACATCCCAATTAGGATCTGGCTAAAATCAGTTATAGAACCCATTGCCCTTCATGGTTGTGAGGTCTGGGGTCCGTTCACCAACCAAGAAATCACAAAATGGGACAAACACCAAATTGAGACTCTGCATGCAGAATTCTGCAAAACATCCTCTGTGTAAAACACCAAATAATGGATACAAAGTAGAATTAGGATGATTCCCACTTATTAGCAAAATCCAGAAAAGAGTCGTTAAATTCTACAACCACCTAAAAGGAAGCGATTCCCAAACCTTCCATAACAAAGCCATCACCTACAGAGAGATGAACCTGGAGAAGAGTCCCCCTAAGCAAGCTGGTCCTGGGGCTCTGTTCACAAACACAAACAGACCCCACAGAGCCCCAGGACAGCAACACAATTAGACCCAACCAAATCATGAGAAAACAAAAAGATAATTACTTGACGCATTGGAAATAATTAAAGGAAAAATCCACCCCAAAACTATATTTTCGTACACAACTGACCCAAAATTAAGGAAAGCTTTGACTATGTACAGACTCAGTGAGCATAGCCTTGCTATTGAGAAAGGCCGCGGTAGGCAGACCTGGCTCTCAAGAGAAGACAGGCTATGGGCACACTGCCCACAAAATGAGGTGGAAACTGAGCTGCACTTGCCACAAGAAAAGGGCAACCAGTGAAGAACAAACACCATTGTAAATTCAACCCATATTTATGTTGATTTATTTTCCCTTCTGTACTTTAACTATTTGCACATCATTACAACATTGTACACAGCCATAATATGACATTTGAAATGTCTTTATTCTTTTGAAACTGTTGTGAGTGTAATGTTTACTGTTCATTTTTTATTGTTTATTTCACTTTTGTTTATTATCTATTTCACTTGCTTTGGCAATGTTAATGTATGTTTCCGAATAAATGTGGTCCTCTGTAGCTCAGCTGGTAGAGCACGGCGCTTGTAACGCCAAGGTAGTGGGTTCGATCCCCGGGACCACCCATGGATAAAAGCGTCTGTTAAATGGCATATTATTTATTTATTATAAAGCCCTTTGAATTGAATAGAGAGCGAGAGAGAGAGAGAGAGAGAGAGAGAGAGAGAGAGAGAGAGAGAGAGAGAGAGAGAGAGAGAGAGAGAGAGAGAGAGAGAGAGAGAGAGAGAGAGAGAGAGAGAGTGAGGGAGTGAGAGAGAGAGTCCATTGGTATTCTGAGAGCCGCCCCCATGCAGCATCAAGTCTCTCCCTGCACCTCCACATCCTCCTCTAAATAACAGAGCAACACCTCACCCTACTGGCCAATACATGCAACACACCTTGGCCACTACATGCTACAGCACCATACTGGCCACTACATGCTACAGCACCCTGCCCTCTACTGGCCACTACATGCTACAGCACCCTGCCCTCTACTGGCCACTACATGCTACAGCACCCTGCCCTCTACTGGCCACTACATGCTACAGCACCCTGCCCTCTAGTGGACATTACATGCTACAGCACCCTGCTCTCTAGTGGACATTACATGCTACAGCACCCTGCTCTCTAGTGGACATTACATGCTACAGCACCCTTATCTCTACTGGCCACTACAAATCAAATCAAATTGTATTTGTCACATGCGCCGAATACAACAGGTGTAAAAAAAAAAAAAAAGTTAAATGTTGAATGTGTAGACCTTACAGTGAAATGCTTACTTACCAGCCCTTAACCAACAATGCCGTTTTAAGAAAGAATACCCCCAAAAAATCACACAAAAAAATACAATATAAAATAATACGAAATAAAAGTAACAAATAATTAAAGAGCAGCAGTAAAAATAACAATAGCGAGGCTATATACAGGGGGTACCGGTACTGAGTCAATGTGCGGGGGCACCAGTTAGTTGAGGTAGTTGGGGTAATATGTACAGTGGGGAGAACAAGTATTTGATACACTGCCGATTTTGCAGGTTTTGCTACTTACAAAGCATGTAGAGGTCTGTAATTTTTATCATAGGTACACTTCAACTGTGAGAGACGGAATCTAAAACAAAAATCCAGAAAATCACATTGTATGATTTTTAAGTAATTAATTTGCATTTTATTGCATGACATAAGTATTTGATCACCTACCAACCAGTAAGAATACCGGCTCTCACAGACCTGTTAGTTTTTCTTTAAGAAGCCCTCCTGTTCTCCACTCATTACCTGTATTAACTGCACCTGTTTGAAATCGTTACCTGTATAAAAGACACCTGTCCACACACTCAATCAAACAGACTCCAACCTCTCCACAATGGCCAAGACCAGAGAGCTGTGTAAGGACATCAGGGATAGAGTTGTAGACCTGCACAAGGCTGGGATGGGCTACAGGACAATAGG
This sequence comes from Coregonus clupeaformis, assembly GCF_020615455.1. Taxonomy (NCBI): domain Eukaryota; kingdom Metazoa; phylum Chordata; class Actinopteri; order Salmoniformes; family Salmonidae; genus Coregonus; species Coregonus clupeaformis. The sequence goes on along the minus strand of NW_025533461.1, from coordinate 656,249 downwards.
CAAGCAGCTTGGTGAGAAGGCAACAACTGTTGGTGCAATTATTAGAAAATGGAAGAAGTTCAAGATGACGGTCAATCACCCTCGGTCTGGGGCTCCATGCAAGATCTCACCTCCTGGGGCATCAATGATCATGAGGAAGGTGAGGGATCAGCCCAGAACTACACGGCAGGACCTGGTCAATGACCTGAAGAGAGCTGGGACCACAGTCTCAAAGAAAACCATTAGTAACACACTACGCCGTCATGGATTAAAATCCTGCAGTGCACGCAAGGTCCCCCTGCTCAAGCCAGCGCATGTCCAGGCCCGTCTGAAGTTTGCCAATGACCATCTGGATGATCCAGAGGAGGAATGGGAGAAGGTAATGTGGTCTGATGAGACAAAAATATAGCTTTTTGGTCTAAACTCCACTCGCCGTGTTTGGAGGAAGAAGAAGGATGAGTACAACACCAAGAACACCATCCCAACCCGTGAAGCATGGAGGTGGAAACATCATTCTTTGGGGATGCTTTTCTGCAAAGGGGACAGGACGACTGCACCGTATTGAGGGGAGGATGGATGGGGCCATGTATCGCGAGATCTTGGCCAACAACCTCCTTCCCTCAGTAAGAGCATTGAAGATGGGTCGTGGCTGGGTCTTCCAGCATGACAACGACCCGAAACACACAGCCAGGGCAACTAAGGAGTTGCTCCGTAAGAAGCATCTCAAGGTCCTGGAGTGGCCTAGCCAGTCTCCAAACCTGAACCCAATAGAAAATCTTTGGAGGGAGCTGAAAGTCCGTATTGCCCAGCGCCAGCCCCGAAACCTGAAGGATCTGGAGGTCGTCTGTATGGAGGAGTGGGCCAAAATCCCTGCTGCAGTGTGTGCAAACCTGGTCAAGATCTACAGTAAACGTATGATCTCTGTAATTGCAAACAAAGGTTTCTGTACCAAATATTAAGTTCTGCTTTTCTGATGTATCAAATACTTATGTCATGCAATAAAATGCAAATTAATTACTTAAAAATCATACAATGTGATTTTCTGGATTTTTGTTGAAGTGTACCTATGATAAAAATTACAGACCTCTACATGCTTTGTAAGTAGGAAAACCTGCAAAATCGGCAGTGTATCAAATACTTGTTCTCCCCACTGTACATGTAGGTAGAGTTAAAGTGACTATGCATAGATAATAAACAGTAGTAGCACCAGCGTAAAAGATGGGGGTGGGGTTGTAACGCAAATAGTCTGGGTATCCATTTGATTAGATGTTCAGTAGTCTTATGGCTTGGGGGTAGAAGCTGTTTAGAAGCCTCTTGGACCTAGACTTGGTGCTCCGGTACCGCTTGCCGTGCGGTAGCAGAGAGAACAGTCTATGACTAGGGTGGCTGGAATCTTTGACAATTTTTAGGGCCTTCCTCTGACACCGCCTGGTATAGAGGTCCTGGATGGCAGGAAGCTTGGCCCCAGTGGTGTACTGGGCCGTACGCACTACCCTCTGTAGCAATTGCCATACCAGGCAGTGATGCACTCGATGGTGCAGCTGTAGAACCTTTTGAGGATCTGAGGACCCATGCCAAATCTTTTCAGTCTCCTTGGGGGAAATAGGTTTTGTCGTGCCCTCTTCATGACTGTCTTGGTGTGCATGGACCATGTTAGTTTGTTGGTGATGTGGACACCAAGGAACATGAAGCTCTCAACCTGCTCCACTACAGCCCCGTCGATGAGAATGGGAGCGTGCCCGGTCCACTTATTTTTCCTGTAGTCCACAATCATCTCCTTTGTCTTGATCACGTTGAGGGAGAAGTTGTTGTCCTGGCATCACATGGCCAGGTCTCTGACCTCCTCCCTATAAGCTGTCTCGTTCTTGTCAGTGATCAGGCCTACCACTGTTGTGTCATCAGCAAACTTAATGATGGTGTTGGAGTCGTGCGTGGCCACGCAGTCATGAGTGAACAGGGAGTACAGGAGGGGACTGAGCACGCACCCCTGAGGGGCCCCCGTGTTGAGGATCAGCGTGGAGGATGTGTTTTTACCTACCCTTACCTCCTGGGGGTGGCCAGTCAGGAAATCCAGGATCCAGTTGCAGAGGGAGATGTTTAGTCCCAGGGTCCTTAGCTTAGTGATGAGTTTTGAGGGCACTATGGTGTTGAACGCTGAGCTGTAGTCAATGAATAGCATTCTCACATAGGTGTTCCTTTTGTCCAGGTGTGAAAGGGCAGTGTGGAGCACAATAGAGATTGCATCATCTTTGGATCTGTTGGGGCGGTATGCGAATTGGAGTGGGTCTAGGGTTTCTGGGATAATGGTGTTGATGTGAGCCATGACCAGCCTTACAAAGCACTTCATGGCTACAGACGTCAGTACTGTGGGTCAGTAGTCATTTAGGCAGGTTATCTTAGTGTTCTTGGGCACAGGGACTATGGTGGTCTGCTTGAAACATGTTGGTATTACAGACTCAGACAGGGAGAGGTTGAAAATGTCAGTGAAGACACTTGCCAGTTGGTCAGCACATGCTCGGAGTACACGTCCTGGTAATCCGTCTGGCCCTGTGGCCTTGTGAATGTTGACCTGTTTAAAGGTCTTACTCACATCGGCTACAGAGAGCGTGATCACACAGTCGTCCTGAACAGCTGATGCTCTCATGCATGCTTCAGTGTTACTTGCCTCGAAGCGAGCATAGAAGTAATTTAGCTCATCTGGTAGCCTCGTGTCACTGGGCAGGTTGCGACTGTGCTTCCCTTTGTAGTCTGTAATAGTTTGCAAGCCCTGCCACATCCGACGAGCGTCGGAGCCGGTGTAGTACGATTTGATCTTAGTCCCGTATTGATGCTTTGCCTGTTTGATGGTTCGTCGGAGGGCATAGCGGGATTTCTTATAAGCGTCCGGTTTAGAGTCACGCTCCTTGAAAGCGGCAGCTCTACCCTTTAACTCAGTGCGGATGTTGCCTGTAATCCATGGCTTCTGGTTGGGGTATGTACGTACAATCACTGTGGGGACGACGTCATCGATGCACTTATTGATGAAACCAGTGACTGATGTGGTGTACTCCTCAATGCCATCGGAAGAATCCCGGAACATATTCCAGTCTGTGCTAGCAAAACAGTCCTGTAGCTTAGCTTCTGCTTCATCTGACCACTTTTTTATTGACCGAGTCACTGGTGCTTCCTGCTTTAGTTTTTGCTTATAAGCAGGAATCAGGAGGATAGAATTATGATCAGATTTGCCAAATGGAGGACAAGGGAGAGCTTTGTACGCTTCTCTGTGTGTGGAGTAAAGGTGGTCTCTGGTTGCACATTTAACATGCTGGTAGAAATGAGGTAAAACTGATTTAAGTTTCCCTGCATTAAAGTCCCAGGCCACTAGGAGTGCCGCCTCTGGATGAGCGTTTTTCTGTTTGCTTATGGCCGTATACAGCTCATTGAGTGCGGTCTTAGTGCCAGCATCGGTTTGTGGTGGCAAACACGCTACATCACCCTGACCTCTACTGGCCACTACACGCTACAGCACCCTGCCCTCTACTGGCCACTACATGCTACAGCACCCTGCCCTCTACTGGCCACTACATGCTACAGCACCCTGCCCTCTAGTGGACATTACATGCTACAGCACCCTGCCCTCTACTGGCCACTACATGCTACAGCACCCTGCCCTCTACTGGCCACTACATGCTACAGCACCCTGCCCTCTACTGGCCACTACATGCTACAGCACCCTGCCTGGTACCTGGGTCATCCTTTATTTTACATTTTACATTACATTTTAGTCATTTAGCAGACGCTCTTATCCAGAGCGACTTACAGGAGCAATTAGGGTTAAGTGCCTTGCTCAAGGGCACATTTACGTCATTTAGCAGACGCTCTTATCCAGAGCGACTCACAAATTGGTGCATTCACCCTATAGCCAGTGGGATAACCACTTTACAATTTTTTTTGGGGGGGGGTAGAAGGATTACTTTATCCTATCCCAGGTATTCCTTAAAGAGGTGGGGTTTCAAATGTCTCCGGAAGGTGGTGAGTGACTCCCGCTGTCCTGGCGTCGTGAGGGAGCTTGTTCCACCATTGGGGTGCCAGAGCAGCGAACAGTTTTGACTGGGCTGAGCGGGAACTATGCTTCCGCAGAGGAAGGGAGCCAGCAGGCCAGAGGTGGATGAACGCAATGCCCTCGTTTGGGTGTAGGGACTGATCAGAGCCCGAAGGTACAGAGGTGCCGTTCCCCTCACTGCTCCATAGGCAAGCACCATGGTCTTGTAGCGGATGCGAGCTTCAACTGGAAGCCAGTGGAGTGTGCGGAGGAGGGGGGTGACGTGAGAGAACTTGGGAAGGTTGAACACCAGACGGGCTGCGGCATTCTGGATGAGTTGTAGGGGTTTAATGGCACAGGCAGGGAGGCCAGCCAACAGCGAGTTGCAGTAATCCAGACGGGAGATGACAAGTGCCTGGATTAGGACCTGTGCCGCTTCCTGTGTAAGGCAGGGTCGTACTCTCCGAATGTTGTAGAGCATGAACCTGCAGGAAGCGGGTCACCGCCTTGATGTTAGCGGAGAACGACAGGGTGTTGTCCAGGGTCACGCCAAGGCTCTTCGCACTCTGGGAGGAGGACACAACGGAGTTGTCAACCGTGATGGCGAGATCATGGAACGGGCAGTCCTTCCCCGGGAGGAAGAGCAGCTCCGTCTTGCCAGGGTTCAGCTTGAGGTGGTGATCCGTCATCCATACTAATATGTCTGCCAGACATGCAGAGATGCGATTCGCCACCTGGTTATCAGAAGGGGGAAAAGGAGAAGATTAGTTGTGTATCGTCAGCGTAGCAATGATAGGAGAGGCCATGTGAGGATATGACAGAGCCAAGTGACTTGGTGTATAGGGAGAAAAGGAGAGGGCCTAGAACTGAGCCCTGGGGGACACCAGTGGTGAGCACGTGGTGCGGAGACAGCTTCTCGCCACGCCACTTGGTAGGAGCGACCGGTCAGGTAGGACGCAATCCAGGAGTGAGCCGCGCCGGAGATGCCCAGCTCGGAGAGGGTGGAGAGGAGGATCTGATGGTTCACAGTATCAAAGGCAGCAGACAGGTCTAGAAGGACAAGAGCAGAGGAGAGAGAGTTAGCTTTAGCAGTGCGGAGAGCCTCCGTGACACAGAGAAGAGCCGTCTCAGTTGAATGACCAGTCCTGAAACCTGACTGGTTTGGATCAAGAAGGTCATTCTGAGAGAGATAGCAAGAGAGTTGGCTAAAGACGGCACGCTCAATAGTTTTGGAAAGAAAAGAAAGAAGGGATACTGGTCTGTAGTTGTTGACATCAGTGGGATCGAGTGTTGGTTTTTTGAGAAGGGGAGCAACTCTCGCTCTCTTGAAGACGGAAGGGACATGGCCAGCGGTCAAGGATGAGTTGATCAGCGAGGTGAGGTAGGGGAGAAGGTCACCGGAGATGGTCTGGAGAAGAGAGGAGGGGATGGGGTCAAGCGGGCAGGTTGTTGGGCGGTCTGCAGTCACAAGTCACAGGATTTTATCTGGAGAGAGAGGGGAGAAAGAAGTCAAAGCATAGGGTAGGGCAGTGTGAGTAGGACCAGCAGTGTCATTAGACTTAACAAACGAGGATCGGATGTCATCAACCTTCTTTTCAAAGTGGTTGACGAAGTCATCCACAGAGAGAGGGAGGGGGGGGATTCAGCAGGGAGGAAAATGTGGCAAAGAGCTTCCTAGGGTTAGAGGCAGATGCTTGGAATTTAGAGTGGTAGAAAGTGGCCTTAGCAGCAGAAACAGATGAAGAAAATGTAGAGAGGAGGGAGTGAAAAGATGCCAGGTCGGCAGGGAGTTTAGTTTTCTTCCATTTCCGCTCCGCTGCCCGGAGCTCTGTTCTGTGAGCTCGCAATGAGTCATCAAGCCACGGAGCTGGAGGGGAGGACCGAGCCGGCCGGGAGGATAGGGGACACAGAGAGTCAAAGGATGCAGAAAGGGAGGAGAGGAGGGTTGAGGAGGCAGAATCAGGAGATTGGAGGGAGAAGGATTGAGCAGAGGGAAGAGATGATAGGATGGAAGAGGAGAGAGTAGTGGGAGAGAGAGAGCGAAGGTTGCGGCGGCGCATTACCATCTGTGTAGGGGCAGAGTGAGTAGTGTTGGAGGAGAGCGAGAGAGAAAAAGGAAACAAAGTAGTGGTCGGAGACATGGAGGGGAGTTGCAGTGAGATTAGTAGAAGAGCAGCATCTAGTAAAGATGAGGTCAAGCGTATTGCCTGCCTTGTGAGTAGGGGGGGACGGTGAGAGGGTGAGATCAAAAGAGGAGAGGAGTGGAAAGAAGGAGGCAGAGAGAAATGAGTCAAATGTGGACATAGGGAGGTTGAAATCCCCCAAAACTGTGAGGGGTGAGCCATCCTCAGGAAAGGAACTTATCAAGCCGTCAAGCTCATTGATGAACTCGCCAAGGGAACCTGGAGGGCGATAGATGACAAGGATATTAAGCTTAAATGGGCTAGTGACTGTGACAGCATGGAATTCAAATGAGGAGATAGACAGGTGGGTTAGGGGAAAAATTGAGAATGTCCACTTGGGAGAGATGAGGATTCCTGTGCCACCACCCCTCTGACCAGATGCTCGCGGGGTATGCGAGAACACATGGTCAGACGAGGAGAAAGCAGTAGGAGTAGCAGTGTTTTCAGTGGTAATCCATGTTTCCGTCAGCGCCAGGAAGTCGAGGGACTGGAGGTTAGCATAGGCTGGGATGAAGTCAGCTTTGTTGGCAGCAGAACGGCAGTTCCAGAGGCTGCCTGCGACCTGGAACTCCAGGTGTGGGGTGCGTGCAGGGACCACCAGGTTAGAGAGGCAGCAGCCACGCGGTGTGAGGCGTTTGTGTAGCCTGTGCAGAGAGGAGAGAACAGGGATAGGCAGAGGCATAGTTGACAGGCTGTAGCAAATGGCTACAATAATGCAGATGAGATCGGAATGAAATGAACTAAACATCTGGGAGAGGAGAGAGGCAGGGCCTCCCTCACCAAAACTTCCACCTCAGAAACTATAATTGTTTCACTGAACCACCCGAACAAAAACTCTCCCAACTTCCACCTTTAGAAATCAGAATTGTTGTGAACCACAGCGGTTCAATGTTTAAAGGAATAGACTCAATCCACTTTATTCAGCTAGCTAACTATGACACCATAGCTAACTAGCATGCTAGCATCCAATAACACACAGTTTAGCACCAACACTTGGTCACAACAAACCACCAATAGTGTGTTAACACACTAAGCAGATAATTCGTGTCCGTGTCTAGTTCCTTTCATAACGCACCAATAATTAAACGTTGGCTAGCTAGCACAAATATATTGTATTTAGCTGCCACAGTACAGCACACAATGGCTACTGTGTTGACTCTGTTCGAAAAACGGCTAGCTAGCTAGCTTTGCTACTACACCGGCACCGCCGAAAACAATGCCAACCTACAGTAACTACCCACAACAGCCCACGATGCCTAATTATGACACCATAGCTAACTAGCATGCTAGCATCCAATAACACACAGTTTAGCACCAATACTTGGTTACAACAAACTACCAATAGTGTGTTAACACACTAAACAGATCATTCGTGTCCGTGTCTAGTTCCTTTCATAACGCAGCAATAATTAAACGTTGGCTAGCTAGCACAAGTATATTGTATTTAGCTACTACAGTACAGTTAGCTGGTCGTGTTGGCTAGCTAGCAATGGCTACTGTGTTGACTTTGTTTGAAGAACGGCTAGCTAGCTAGCTTCGTGCTACACCCGGCACCGCCGAAAAACAATGCTAACCTACAGTAACTACCCACAACAGCCCACGATGCCTAACTATGACGCCATAGCTAACTAGCATGCTAGCATCCAATAACACACAGTTTAGCACCAATACTTGGTTACAACAAACTACCAATAGTGTGTTAACACACTAAACAGATCATTCGTGTCCGTGTCTAGTTCCTTTCATAACGCAGCAAAAATTAAACGTTGGCTAGCTAGCACATTAACATTGGAAACAACTCTCCACCGTTGCTAAACGTTACCAGTAGCTACCCGCTAGCTAGCTAGCCTCGTGCTTCGCCGGGCTCCGCCGTAAACAATACTTACCTACAATAATTACCTACGGAAACCTACAATAACTACCTAAATAACTACCTAAATAAACTACCTACAATACCTAACTACAACTACCTACCTACGATCTAAATACATGGTTTAAGCTTTACTCAACACCATATAAGAAGCCAAGCTTACCTCCTGCTAGAGAAAACACAACCTCTCCCGACCACAGAGACTCTACTAAAAAAAAAAAAAAAAAAAAAAGCTGTCTCACCTTTGACCTTTGACCTTGACATACTGCAACTCTGAGTTGACGCAGAGGGCCAGGTTGCTAGGCAGAGTCCAGGGGGTGGTTGTCCAGGCGATCAGACACACATTCTCATCCTCCAGGAGAGGGAAGTTCCCTATCACTGAAGGGTCCTGCACATCCTGGGGACAACATAGCAATAATCATAATGAGAATTGTTCCATACTGTAGAGAATTCGAGGGCAGCTCCGACAGGGACTTGAACCCATTACCCTAGCTGCTAAACCAAGAGGTCCGAACCGCTTGATGGGGTTGCTAGGTGTTGAGTTAAGGTCACTACAATACCTTTACAGCCAATCAATCAATCAATCAATCAATCAATCAATCAATCAATCAAATGTGTTTTATAAAGCCCTTTTTGGATCAGGAGTTATCACAAAGGCTGCGTTTATACACAGCCAGGGCTCTAAATAAAATAACAAATAGCACTGGTGCTCCCAAAGTTAAGAGCACAACAAAATCTAGGAGCACTAGAAGATTTTTCATTGATTGAGATCTAGCGTACCTGAACAAGGTGTAAACAAATGCCCGTGAGTGGTTTTGGAACTGACCCGCGACGTGGTTTATGAACAGGGCCTAAAAAAATACACTTTTGGTCCACCAGCCACTCAGAATTCAATACATGTATTCGCTTTAATAACACCAAAAATGTTTTTTTCAGGTTTTTTTAATAGAAAAACAACCAAATTGGATGTTCTAAGTCAACAACAATACTTAAACCACATCATTGGAGAACTTTTGAAATCTGGGGAAGAAAATACTAAATGTATTTTGGAGGGCATAGTTTTCCTTTAATTTCAATTGCACACCTCAAGAGACTGGCGTTTGGCTAGCAGTGTTTCTGTAGTGCATGCGCAATAGCAGAGTTTGCTAAACAAAAGACCACCCGATTGATACAAATCATCATGATATCATATCATTCTGCCAGGTAAGACTAGTTTGCAGTTAACATTTAATTTGGAAAGTTTCATGGGAAAACTGTTTCGGCATCGCTAACTGGTTACACAAGTCAATCCCCCATCCATAGATTACTTCAACAGGTAAGTCAATCCCCCATCCATAGATTACTTCAACAGGTAAATCAATCCCCCATCCATAGATTACTTCAACAGGTAAGTCAATCCCCCATCCATAGATTACTTCAACAGGTAAATCAATCCCCCATCCATAGATTACTTCAACAGGTAAGTCAATCCCCCATCCATAGATTACTTCAACAGGTAAATAATTCACCAACATGTTTTAGGTTGCTGAGGTAGTGTGAGTAGATAATCAATCTCATTTGAGAGTTTTAACATTTTAAACATTTTAATGTCAACTCACCAGACGGTCTCCATGAACCAGGGGTACAGAGTCTTGTAGTCATTCTTAAAGTCAATCCATCATCCCATCCTGGTTACAGAGTTCTGGTGGATCACAGAAAAATGGTTTTAGAATAGATACAGTGTCTGTTTCTATAATATTTATAATGGTATACTCCTCATAGATTGGTTGATTTATTTATTTATGTGTTTATTAATGTACTGCTTGGATATCATATCATAAAGGGGCAATCTGGTAAACAGCTGAGGGATGGTGCTGGAGAACTGTAAACAATCTCGAACTCATGGACAGCGCTATGGATAATATCTTAATGTTATGGTATAGAAACCCAGAGGTATCATTAGAGGGTTATCAATATCATACTCCTATAGACAGAAACACATAGTAACAACATTAGAAGAAGTATCACAAGAAGAATCTCATACTCCTGTTATAGTCCGAAACACAGAGAGAAACACACAGAGAGAGAAACACAGAGAGAAACACACACAGAGAAACACACAGAGAGAAACACACAGAGAGAAACACACAGAGAGAAACACACAGAGAGAAAGACACACAGAGAAACACACAGAGAGAAACACACAGAGAGAAACACACAGAGAGAAACACACAGAGAGAAACACACACAGAGAAACACACAGAGAGAAACACACACAGAGAAACACACAGAGAGAAACACACAGAGAGAAACACACACAGAGAAACACACAGAGAGAAACACACAGAGAGAAACACACAGAGAGAAACACACACAGAGAGAAACACACAGAGAGAAACACACAGAGAAACACACAGAGAGAAACACACAGAGAGAAACACACAGAAAGAAACACACAGAGAGAAACACACAGAGAGAAACACACAGAGAGAAACACAAAGAGAGAAACACACACAGAGAGAAACACACACAGAGAAACACACAGAGAGAAACACACACAGCGAGAAACACACAGAGAGAAACACACAGAGAGAAACACACACAGAGAGAAACACACAGAGAAACACACAGAGAGAAACACACAGAGAGAAACACACACAGAGAAACACACAGAGAGAAACACACACAGAGAAACACACAGAGAGAAACACACACAGAGAAACACACAGAGAGAAACACACAGAGAGAAACACACACAGAGAGAAACACACAGAGAAACACACAGAGAGAAACACACAGAGAGAAACACACAGAGAGAAACACACACAGAGAAACACACACAGAGAAACACACAGAGAAACACACAGAGAGAAACACACAGAGAGAAACACACAGAGAGAAACACACAGAGAAACACACAGAGAGAAACACACAGAGAAACACATAGAGAGAAACACACAGAGAAACACATAGAGAGAAACACATGGAGAGAAACACACAGAGAGAAACACACAGAGAGAGAAACACACAGAGAAACACACAGAGAGAAACACACAGAGAAACACATAGAGAGAAACACATAGAGAGAAACACACAGAGAGAAACACACAGAGAGAAACACACAGAGAGAGAAACACAGAGAGAAACACACAGAGAGAAACACACACAGAGAAACACACAGAGAGAAACACACACAGAGAAACACACAGAAAGAAACACACAGAGAGAAACACACAGAGAAACACACAGAGAGAAACACACACAGAGAAACACACAGAAAGAAACACACACAGAGAAACACACAGAGAGAAACACACACAGAGAAACACACACAGAGAGAAACACACACAGAGAAACACACAGAGAGAAACACACACACAGAAACACACAGAGAGAAACACACACAGAGAAACACACAGAGAGAAACACACACAGAGAGAAACACACAGAGAAACACACAGAGAGAAACACACAGAGAGAAACACACAGAGAGAAACACACAGAGAAACACACAGAGAGAAACACACAGAGAAACACATAGAGAGAAACACACAGAGAAACACATAGAGAGAAACACATGGAGAGAAACACACAGAGAGAAACACACAGAGAGAGAAACACACAGAGAAACACACAGAGAGAAACACACAGAGAAACACATAGAGAGAAACACATAGAGAGAAACACACAGAGAGAAACACACAGAGAGAAACACACAGAGAGAGAAACACAGAGAGAAACACACAGAGAGAAACACACACAGAGAAACACACAGAGAGAAACACACACAGAGAAACACACAGAAAGAAACACACACAGAGAAACACAGAGAGAAACACACAGAGAGAAACACACACAGAGAAACACACAGAAAGAAACACACACAGAGAAACACACAGAGAGAAACACACACAGAGAAACACACACAGAGAGAAACACAGAGAGAAACACACAGAGAGAAACAAACAGAGAGAAACACACAGAGAGAAACACACACACAGAAACACACACAGAGAAACACACAGAAAGAAACACACACAGAGAGAAACACACAGAGAGAAACACACACAGAGAAACACACAGAGAGAAACACACACACAGAAACACACACAGAGAAACACACAGAAAGAAACACACACAGAGAAACACACACAGAGAAACACACACAGAGAAACACACACACAGAAACACACAGAAAGAAACACACACAGAGAAACACACACAGAGAGAAACACACACAGAGAAACACACACACAGAAACACACAGAGAGAGAAACACACAGAGAGAAACACACACAGAGAAACACACACAGAGAAACACACACAGAGAAACACACACAGAGAAACACACAGAGAGAAACACACAGAGAGAAACACAAAGAGAGAGAAACACACAGAGAGAAACACACAGAGAGAAACACACAGAGAGAAACACACAGAGAGAAACACACAGAGAAACACACAGAGAGAAACACACAGAGAAACACACACAGAGAAACACACAGAGAGAAACACACAGAGAGAGAAACACACAGAGAAACACACAGAGAGAAACACACAGAGAAACACATAGAGAGAAACACATAGAGAGAAACACACAGAGAGAAACACACAGAGAGAAACACACAGAGAGAGAAACACAGAGAGAAACACACAGAGAGAAACACACAGAGAGAAACACACACAGAGAAACACACAGAAAGAAACACACACAGAGAAACACAGAGAGAAACACACAAAGAGAAACACACACAGAGAAACACACAGAAAGAAACACACACAGAGAAACACACAGAGAGAAACACACACAGAGAAACACACACAGAGAGAAACACACACAGAGAGAAACACACAGAGAGAAACACACAGAGAGAAACACACAGAGAGAAACACACACACAGAAACACACACAGAGAAACACACAGAAAGAAACACACACAGAGAGAAACACACAGAGAGAAACACACACAGAGAAACACACAGAGAGAAACACACACACAGAAACACACACAGAGAAACACACAGAAAGAAACACACACAGAGAAACACACACAGAGAAACACACACAGAGAAACACACACACAGAAACACACAGAAAGAAACACACACAGAGAAACACACACAGAGAGAAACACACACAGAGAAACACACACACAGAAACACACAGAGAGAGAAACACACAGAGAGAAACACACACAGAGAAACACACACAGAGAAACACACACAGAGAAACACACACAGAGAAACACACAGAGAGAAACACACAGAGAGAAACACAAAGAGAGAGAAACACACAGAGAGAAACACACACAGAGAGAAACACAAAGAGAGAGAAACACACAGAGAGAAACACACAGAGAGAAACACACAGAGAGAAACACACAGAGAAACACACACAGAGAGAAACACACACAGAGAAACACACAGAGAGAGAAACACACAGAGAGAAACACACAGAGAAACACACAGAGAGAAACACACAGAGAGAGAAACACACACAGAGAGAAACACACAGAGAGAAACACACAGAGAGAAACACACACAGAGAAACACACAGAGAGAAACACACACAGAGAAACACACAGAGAGAAACACACACAGAGAAACACACACAGAGAAACACACAGAGAGAAACACACAGAGAGAAACACACAGAGAGAAACACACACAGAGAAACACACACAGAGAAACACACAGAGAAACACACAGAGAGAAACACACAGAGAAACACACAGAAAGAAACACAGAGAGAGAAACACAGAATCCAAAGCATCAGAGCAGGGGTGCATTCAGCAGGGCACGAGGTTGTGGAACACTGTGAACAAACATGCCTCTCTGGCATGTAGAATAAGGAGGAAATATGTCAGGTCTATTCATGGCATTTCTATCTGAAACCTTCTACAACATTTGCCTACTGAAGATGGCCCTGAGGTCATTCATCAAGTCTCGGTTTAATATTATGACATGTACGTACAGACGCGGTAAAGAGATCAATCCAACTCGACCAAAACAATGGAAATGCCACGGCAACGCCACTCACTCTCCCCATTGGCCCCCAGCTAAATTACCCTCTATTTAGGCTGTTGTCTATATGTGTATTTCACACTATGTTGAGGTAGAAATCTGAGTATAATGCTTATATGGATGTCAACCCCAATACATGTTCAAGTCATCGTGACCAATCAACTGCATTACAATTAAAAACGGCTTCAAATACCATAACCGATTTCTATATGCTAGCTTCGCTACCAGTTTATGCGGACAGGAGTTAGACATTTTTCCGAACCCCGAAAATGATCATTTCTAAAAAACTATGCACCGAAAACTAAATATAATCTGATTTTAGTAACCACATTGTGGGCATGTTAGAACACAAAAATTATGACGGATTTAGCGAATATCCACTTTGTAAGATCTTTTTTTTTTATGTGCACCAACGACAGCGTGCTTGTTCTTTCCCCCACGATCTGCGTTCCATTGATCTCTTTACCGCCTGTATAGCAAAGTAGTGGGCCACCCAACAGAACCCTACAGAACCCTACAGAACCCTACAGAACCCAACAGAACCCAACAGAACCCAACAGAACCCAACAGAACACAGCAGAACCCAACAGAACCCAACAGAACACAGCAGAACACAGCAGAACCCAACAGAACACAGCAGAACACAGCAGAACCCAACAGAACCCAACAGAACACAGCAGAACCCAACAGAACCCAACAGAACACAGCAGAACACAGCAGAACCCAACAGAACACAGCAGAACACAGCAGAACCCAACAGAACACAGCAGAACACAGCAGAACCCAACAGAACACAGCAGAACACAGCAGAACCCAACAGAACACAGCAGAAGACAGCAGGTGCATGGAGCCAAGCAGAAGCAACAGTAGGAAAGGAAATATTTCTGTGGTTTTTAACAAACTGCAGAAACATCTGACTCACTATCTAGAGAGTGACAGATTTTTTTTAACTCAAGAACAGTACAGTACCACACCAGTGGGCTAAAGAGATAAATACAATAAAATAAAAAATAAATAGTTATTCTTACCACAGGCAGTCCGTGACCGTCCCAGCCGAACCTGCGGTCCACGTGGATGCAGCTCTGGTGGGCGAAGCGGGTCACGATGTCTTTGATGTACCCGTAGCGGGGGAGCGGCTGCTCGGCCATGGAAACCCATTTCATGAAGCTCCCGACAAACAGTTCTTGTGCTGACGTTGCTTCCAGAGCCAGTTTGGAACTCGGTAGTGAGTGTTGCAACCGAGGACAGACGATTTTTACGTCCCGTTCTGTGAGCTTGTGTGGCCTACCACTTCGCGACTGAGCCGTTGTTGCTCCTAGACGTTTCCACTTCACAATAGCATGATGGGTCACCACTGATCATAACTAATGCACTGATGTGGTTAAGTTATATATAGCCTGTCAAGATATGTTGCATGAATTCACAATGGAAATACAATTAAATAGAACAATTATTTCATTATTACTCTCACAATTTCAACATCTATTTTCCCCATGCTTGACAAGCAGTTAGTTCCCCTTTCCACCACTTGGCACTACGCAAGGTCATGGCAAGGTCATTTACACACGCTCTCAAGCTAACGTTCATATTGATAAATCTCACACTTTGCGTGGAAATGATCCCACACATGGCTTATGCACATTTGTGCCTACGGACGGTTGGTAAATGAGGCCCCAGGTATGGAAAGCTCAGACCTACTCAGAAAGACTCAAAGCCGTAATCGCTGCCATAGGTGATTATAACATGTATTTACTCAGGGGTGTGAATACTTATGTAAATGAGATATTTCTGTATTTCATTTTCAATCAATTTGCAAAAATGTCTAAAAACATGTTTTCACTTTGTCATTATGGGGTATTGTGTGTAGATGGATGTGAAAATAAATATATTTAATCAATTTTGAATTCAGGCTGTAGCACAACAAAATGTGGAATATAAGTTAAGGGGTATGAATACTTTCTGAAGGAACTGTAGCTATAATATAGGCACCGTGTGGATTATTCTAGATTATCACTAGTCTATGGGATCATTTCATACCCAGTTAGGAATGATTGGTAACTAGTCATTGGGTGCATCCCAAATGGCTCCCTAATCCATATATAATATGCCATTTAGCAGACGCTTACATCCAAAGCGACTTACAGTCATGTGTGCATACATATTTACGTATGGGTGGTCCCGGGGATCGAACACACTACCCTGGCGTTTACAAGCGCCGTGCTCTACCAGCTGAGCTACATAGTGCACTACCCTATGGGCCCTGGTCCACATTACACTATGTAGGGAATAGGGTGGCATTTGGGACGCACCAATGGTTTATTTCTGAATCTGCAGTAAAACACCCATAATCCTAAAAGGCCAGACCTTTGTAACACAATGCATCACCAATCCAAATTTGATTTGACACTAGCTCGTTTGCCTAGTATTGAAGTTGTGTCTGTCATTTTTTCCCTTTGTCATACAGTACTTTTACAGTGAATTCGGAAAGTATTCAGACCCCTTGACTTTTTCCACATTTTGTTACGCTACAGCCTTATTCAAAAAATTTTTTTATTTTTTATAATCCTCATCAATCTACACACAATACCCCATAATGACAGAGAAAACAGTTTTTTATAAAAAAAAATAGATATTTGCAAATGTATAAAAAATTAAAAACAGAAATACCTTATTTACATAAGTATTCAGACCCTTTGCTATGAGCTCAGGTGCATCCTGTTTCCATTGATCATCCTTGAGATGTTTCTACAACTTGATTGGACTCCACCTGTGGTAAATTCAATTGATTGGACATGATTTGGAAAGGCACACACCTGTCTATATAAGGTCCCACAGTTGACAGTGTATGTCAGAGCAAAAACCAAGCCATGAGGTCAAAGGAATTGTCCATAGAGCGCCGAGAAAGGATTGCGTCAAGGCACAGATCTGGGGAAGGGTACTAAAAAATGTCTGCAGAATTGAAGGTCCCCAAGAACACAGTGTCCTCCATCATTCTTAAATGGAAGAAGTTTGGAACCACCAAGACTCTTCCTAGAGCTGGCCGCCCGGCCAAACTGAGCAATTGGGGGAGAAGGGCCTTGGTCAGGGAGTTGACTAAGAACCCGATAGTCACTCTGACAGAGCTCTAGAGTTCCTCTGTGGAGATGGGAGAACCTATGTAACTCTGTGTTGTTTTTATTGCACTACTTTGCTTTATCTTGGCCAGGTCGCAGTTGTAAATGAGAACCTGTTCTCAACTGGCTTACCTGGTTAAATAAAGGTGAAATAAAAAATAAAATAAAAAAAAACCTTCCAGAAGGACAACGATCTCTGCAGCACTCCACCAATCAGGCCTTTATGGTAGAGTGGCCAGACGGAAGCCACTCCTCAGTAAAAGACACATGACAGCCCACTTGGAGTTTGCCAAAAGGCACCTAAAGGACTCTCAGACCATGAGAAACAAGATTCTCTGGTCTGATGAAACCAAGATTGAACTCTTTGGCCTGAATCCCGGGTGTCACGTCTGGAGGAAACCTGGCACCATCCCTACGGTGAAGCATGGCGGTGGCAAGATCATGCTGTGGGGATGTTTTTCAGCGGCAGGGACTGGGAGACAAATGGAGCAAAGTACAGAGGGATCCTTGATGAAAACCTGCTCCAGAGCGCTCAGGAGCTCAGACTGGGGCAAAGGTTCACCTTCCAACAGGACAACGACCCTAAGTACACAGCCAAGACAACGCAGCAGTGGCTTTGGGCGAAGTCTCTGAATGTCCTTGAGTGGCCCAGCCAGAGCCCGGACTTGAACCCAATCGAACATCTCTGGAGGGACCTGAAAATAGCTGTGCAGCGACGCTCCCCATCCAACCTGACAGAGCTTGAGAGGATCTGCAGAGAAGAATGGGAGAAACTCCCCAAATACAGGTGTGCCAAGCTTGTAGCGTCATACCCAAGAAGACTCGAGGCTGTAATCGCTGCCAAAGGTGCTTCAACAAAGTACTGAGTAAAGGGTCTGAATACTTATGTAAATGTTATATTTCCATTACTTATTTTTAATACATTTGCAAACATTTCTAAAAACCTGTTTTCACTTTGTCATTATGGGGTATTGTATGTAGATTGATGAGGGGGAAAAAACAATGTAATCCATTTTAGAATAAGGCTGTAACATAACAAAATGTGGTCTGAGCACTGTAAATACCAAGCAATGTGTATCCTTAGAACCATCAAAATCTGATTTGAAACATTACTGTACCAGGGGAACAAGCTAGTGTCTGATCAAATTTGATTTGAAACTAGTAACCGCCTCCTAACCCTGTCATAATCCAGGCTAGGGCCTAGTAACCGCCTCGTAACCCTGTCATAAGACACGCTAGGGCCTAGTAACCCACTCCTAACCCTGTCATAATCCAGGCTAGGGCCTAGTAACCGCCTCCTAACCCTGTCATAATCCAGGCTAGGGCCTAGTAACCCACTCCTAACCCCGTCATAATCCAGGCTAGGGCCTAGTAACCTCCTCCTAACCCTGTCATAATCCAGGCTAGGGCCTAGTAACCCACTCCTAACCCTGTCATAATCCAGGCTAGGGCCTAGTAACCGCCTCCTAACCCTGTCATAATCCAGGCTAGGGCCTAGTAACCCACTCCTAACCCTGTCATAATCCAGGCTAGGGCCTAGTAACCGCCTCCTAACCCTGTCATAATCCAAGCTAGGGCCTAGTAACCCACTCCTAACCCTGTCATAATCCAGGCTAGGGCCTAGTAACCGCCTCCTAACCCTGTCATAATCCAGGCTAGGGCCTAGTAACCGCCTCCTAACCCTGTCATAATCCAGGCTAGGGCCTAGTAACCCACTCCTAACCCTGTCATAATCCAGGCTAGGGCCTATTAACCCACTCCTAACCCTGTCATAATCCAAGCTAGGGCCTACTAACCCACTCCTAACCCTGTCATAATCCAGGCTAGGGCTTAGTAACCGCCTCCTAACCCTGTCATAATCCAGGCTAGGGCCTAGTAACCGCCTCCTAACCCTGTCATAATCCAGGCTAGGGCCTAGTAACCCACTCCTAACCCTGTCATAATCCAAGCTAGGGCCTAGTAACCGCCTCCTAACCCTGTCATAATCCAGGCTAGGGCCTAGTAACCGCCTCCTAACCCTGTCATAATCCAGGCTAGGGCCTAGTAACCCACTCCTAACCCTGTCATAATCCAGGCTAGGGCCTAGTAACCCACTCCTAACCCTGTCATAATCCAGGCTAGGGCCTAGTAACCGCCTCGTAACCCTGTCATAAGACACGCTAGGGCCTAGTAACCCACTCCTAACCCTGTCATAATCCAGGCTAGGGCCTAGTAACCGCCTCGTAACCCTGTCATAAGACACGCTAGGGCCTAGTAACCCACTCCTAACCCTGTCATAATCCAAGCTAGGGCCTAGTAACCCACTCCTAACCCTGTCATAATCCAAGCTAGGGCCTAGTAACCCACTCCTAACCCTGTCATAATCCAGACTAGGGCCTAGTAACCTCCTCCTAACCCTGTCATAATCCAGGCTAGGGCCTAGTAACCGCCTCCTAACCATGTCATAATCCACGCTAGGGCCTAGTAACCCACTCCTAACCCTGTCATAATCCAGGCTAGGGCCTAGTAACCCACTCCTAACCATGTCATAATCCACGCTAGGGCCTAGTAACCCACTCCTAACCCTGTCATAATCCAGGCTAGGGCCTAGTAACCGCCTCCTAACCATGTCATAATCCAGGCTAGGGCCTAGTAACCGCCTCCTAACCCTGTCATAATCCAGGCTAGGGCCTAGTAACCCACTCCTAACCATGTCATAATCCAGGCTAGGGCCTAGTAACCGCCTCCTAACCCTGTCATAATCCAGGCTAGGGCCTAGTAACCTCCTCCTAACCCTGTCATAATCCAGGCTAGGGCCTAGTAACCCACTCCTAACCCTGTCATAATCCAGACTAGGGCCTAGTAACCCACTCCTAACCCTGTCATAATCCAAGCTAGGGCCTAGTAACCGCCTCCTAACCCTGTCATAATCCAGGCTAGGGCCTAGTAACCCACTCCTAACCATGTCATAATCCAGGCTAGGGCCTAGTAACCGCCTCCTAACCCTGTCATAATCCACGCTAGGGCCTAGTAACCCACTCCTAACCCTGTCATAATCCAGGCTAGGGCCTAGTAACCCACTCCTAACCATGTCATAATCCAGGCTAGGGCCTAGTAACCTCCTCCTAACCCTGTCATAATCCAGGCTAGGGCCTAGTAACCTCCTCCTAACCCTGTCATAATCCAAGCTAGGGCCTAGTAACCGCCTCCTAACCCTGTCATAATCCAGGCTAGGGCCTAGTAACCCACTCCTAACCCTGTCATAATCCAGGCTAGGGCCTAGTAACCGCCTCCTAACCCTGTCATAATCCAGGCTAGGGCCTATTAACCGCCTCCTAACCCTGTCATAATCCAGGCTAGGGCCTAGTAACCGCCTCCTAACCCTGTCATAATCCAGGCTAGGGCCTATTAACCGCCTCCTAACCCTGTCATAATCCAGGCTAGGGCCTAGTAACCCACTCCTAACCCTGTCATAATCCAGACTAGGGCCTAGTAACCCACTCCTAACCCTGTCATAATCCACGCTAGGGCCTAGTAACCCACTCCTAACCCTGTCATAATCCAGGCTAGGGCCTACTAACCCACTCCTAACCCTGTCATAATCCAGGCTAGGGCCTAGTAACCCACTCCTAACCCTGTCATAATCCAAGCTAGGGCCTAGTAACCGCCTCCTAACCCTGTCATAATCCAGGCTAGGGCCTAGTAACCCACTCCTAACCATGTCATAATCCAGGCTAGGGCCTAGTAACCGCCTCCTAACCCTGTCATAATCCAAGCTAGGGCCTAGTAACCGCCTCCCAACCCTGTCATAATCCAGGCTAGGGCCTAGTAACCCACTCCTAACCATGTCATAATCCAGGCTAGGGCCTAGTAACCGCCTCCTAACCCTGTCATAATCCAGGCTAGGGCCTAGTAACCCACTCCTAACCCTGTCATAATCCAAGCTAGGGCCTAGTAACCGCCTCCTAACCCTGTCATAATCCAAGCTAGGGCCTAGTAACCGCCTCCTAACCCTGTCATAATCCAGGCTAGGGCCTAGTAACCCACTCCTAACCCTGTCATAATCCAGGCTAGGGCCTAGTAACCGCCTCCTAACCCTGTCATAATCCACGCTAGGGCCTAGTAACCCACTCCTAACCCTGTCATAATCCAGGCTAGGGCCTAGTAACCCACTCCTAACCATGTCATAATCCAGGCTAGGGCCTAGTAACCTCCTCCTAACCCTGTCATAATCCAGGCTAGGGCCTAGTAACCTCCTCCTAACCCTGTCATAATCCAAGCTAGGGCCTAGTAACCGCCTCCTAACCCTGTCATAATCCAGGCTAGGGCCTAGTAACCCACTCCTAACCATGTCATAATCCAGGCTAGGGCCTAGTAACCGCCTCCTAACCCTGTCATAATCCAGGCTAGGGCCTAGTAACCGCCTCCTAACCCTGTCATAATCCAGGCTAGGGCCTAGTAACCTCCTCCTAACCCTGTCATAATCCAGGCTAGGGCCTAGTAAACTCCTCCTAACCCTGTCATAATCCAGGCTAGGGCCTAGTAACCCACTCCTAACCCTGTCATAATCCAGGCTAGGGCCTAGTAACCGCCTCCTAACCCTGTCATAATCCAGGCTAGGGCCTAGTAACCGCCTCCTAACCCTGTCATAATCCAGACTAGGGCCTAGTAACCTCCTCCTAACCATGTCATAATCCAGGCTAGGGCCTAGTAACCTCCTCCTAACCCTGTCATAATCCACGCTAGGGCCTAGTAACCCACTCCTAACCCTGTCATAATCCAGGCTAGGGCCTATTAACCGCCTCCTAACCCTGTCATAATCCAGGCTAGGGCCTAGTAACCCACTCCTAACCCTGTCATAATCCAGGCTAGGGACCAGTAACCACCTCCTAACCCTGTCATAATCCAGGCTAGGGCCTATTAACCGCCTCCTAACCCTGTCATAATCCAGGCTAGGGCCTAGTAACCCACTCCTAACCCTGTCATAATCCAAGCTAGGGCCTAGTAACCGCCTCCTAACCCTGTCATAATCCAGGCTAGGGCCTAGTAACCTCCTCCTAACCCTGTCATAATCCAAGCTAGGGCCTAGTAACCCACTCCTAACCCTGTCATAATCCAGGCTAGGGACCAGTAACCACCTCCTAACCCTGTCATAATCCAGGCTAGGGCCTAGTAACGTCCCCTCGGGCTCGTGTGGTGGAGGAGATCTTCGTGGGCTATACTCAGCCTTGTCGGTTGGTGGTCTGTTGATATCCCTCTAGTGGTGTGGGGGCTGTGCTTTGGCAAAGGGGTTATATCCTGCCTGGTTGGCCCTGTCCAGGGGGTATCGTCGGACGGGGCCAGTGTAACCCCGACCCCCCCCCCACCCCCGTCTCAGCCTCCAGTATCTATGCTGCAATAGTCTATTTGCCGGGGGGCTAGGGTCAGTCTGTTATATCTGGTGTAATTCTCCTGTCTTATCTGGTGTCCTGTGTGAATTTAAGTATGCTCCCTCTAATTCTCTCTCTCTCCCTCCCCTCCCGGAGGACCTGAGCCCTAGGACCATGCCTCAGGACTACCTGGCCTGATGACTCCTGGCTGTCCCCAGTCCACCTGGTCCTCTCTCCCTCCCATCCCAGAGGACCTGAGCCCTAGGACCATGCCTCAGGACTACCTGGCCCGATGACTCCTGGCTGTCCCCAGTCCACCTGGTCGTGCTGCTGCTCCAGTTTCCACTCTTCTGCCTGCAGCTATGGAACCCTGACCTGTTCACCGGACGTGCTACCTTATCCCGGACCTGCTGTTTTCAACTCTCTCTCTCTACCACACCTGCTGTCTCCACCTCTAAATGCCTGGCTATGAAAAGCCAAGTGACATTTACTCCTGATGTACTGACCTGTTGCACCTTCTATAACCACTGTCATTATTATTTGACCCAGCTGGTCATCTTTGAAGAACAATCTGGCCTTAATGGCCATGTACTGTTATAATCGCCACCCGGCACAGCCAGAAGGGGACTGGCCACCCCTCAGAGCCTGGTTCCTCTCTAGGTTTCTGCCTTTCTAGTGAGTTTTTCCAAGCCACCGTACTTCTACTGCATTGCTTGCTGTTTTAGGCTGGGATTAATGAGTTGGATCAGGTGTGCTGGTGCTAGGGCAAAAACTATAATATGCAGTGCACCCTTTGGGATTGGTCAACATGGTCTTGTGACCATGTTAGGGAATCTAACGTGAACCAGAACAAACATTAATTCTACAAGTAAAATAATTTTTTTAACATTTACATTTTACATTTTAGTCATTTAGCAGACGCTCTTATCCAGAGCGACTTACAGTTAGTGAATACATATAATTTTTTTATTTTTTTTATACTGGCCCCCCGTGGGAATCGAACCCACAACCCTGGCATTGCAAATGCCATGCTCTATCAACTGAGCTACATCCCTGCCGGCCATTCCCTCCCCTACCCTGGACGACGCTGGGCCAATTGTGCGCCGCCCATGAGTCTCCCGGTCGCGGCCGGCTGCGACAGAGCCTGGATTCGAACCAGGATCTCTAGTGGCACAGTTAGCGCTGCGATGCAGTGCCTTAGACCACTGCGCCACTCAGGAGTATGCTCCGGTACTTTGACAACTAACAAAGTATTTAGTAAACCTGGCGCTTTGGGCTGGATGTGTCCATGTCTAGCTCCTACATGCAGAATTACTGTCTTACCTCAATTAGCCACAAAACCCCTAGTTTGAAAGACCCCCCCCCCCCCTTATCCAATGACATTGCAGGATGAGCCCAACGGCTCAGTGGACACAGCGGAGATGGAGAGCAATGACTTGGTGCACATATCTGCACGTGATATGGAAGGCAATTTTTGGGGGACAACTTTTAGGCACGTTTCAGAACTTTTGGCTATAAAGTATACAACAGTAGCAGATAATCTAAAAAAAACTTTATTGTGATGGTAACAAAGTCAATGGAACGTGGAAATGCAGTGATCTGCCACCCAGTCTAAGGGGCAGCTGCCTCAGCGATCTTCTTGGCTGCTGCGTTGGCCGTCTTCTGACCCTTCTTGTTGTGCTTCTTGGCGAAACGCATGTTCTTCATGAACTTGGGGTCGACCTGGGAGAGAGAGCAAGGAGGCAGTAAGTTGCGGAACCAAACTGAAAGTTCAATAAAAAAGGTATACATCTGAAGAGACGGCAAGAGAAAACAGGATGTAAGGATTGGTACATCCTGTGCCCCCAATCCTCCTCCACTAAACATCTTGCCCACACCACCAGCAGATTGATTGCTTCTGTGGACATGTCCCATTTCTTCCATGGCCTGCATACCCAACAGACATGTCACCCATTGAGTATGTTTGGGATGCTCTGGATCAACATGTACGACAGCGTGTTCCTGTTCCCACCAATATCAGGCAACTTCGCACAGCCATTGAAGAGGAGTGGGACAACATTCCACAGGCCACAATCAACAGCCTGATCAAATCTATGCGAAGGAGATGTGTCGCGTTGCATGAGGCAAACGGTCACACCAGATACTGACTGGTTTTCTGATCCAAGACCCTACTTTAAGGTAGCTGTGACCAACCGATGGATATCTCTATTCCCAGTCATGTGAAATACATAAATTAGGGCCTAATTTATTTATTTCAATTGACTGATTCCCTTATATGAAGTGTAACTTTTGAAATTGTTGCACAATGCGTTTGTTTTTAGTTTGATTGGTCAGACTGCCTCAAACTAATTCACGTAGCCTATAGGAGACTAGACTTAATTGTCCTGCATCTGGTAGATGTTAAGGTAGTTGGAGTCAAATGACTTCTGGTTATGACTCGTTAGGGGGTGGTTATGACTCGTTAGGGGGTGGTTATGTATGGTAGTAGGCAATTAATGCTCCTTAGTCTGAAATTCAGCTAACCTGTGGTGTTTTTATTCTGTCTAAAATGTTTTTTAAATGAATGGATGAAATGACGTCTGCTGGTGGTGAATAGAATAATAACAACAAAATCCAGAAAAAACACATGTCAAAAATGTTATAAAATTGATTTGCATTTTAATGAGGGAAATAAGTATTTGACCCCCTCTCAATCAGAAAGATTTCTGGCTCTCAGGTGTCTTTTATACAGGTAATGAGCTGAGATTCGGAGCACACTCTTAAAGGGAGTGCTCCTAATCTCAACTTGTTACCTGTATAAAAGACACCTGTCCACAGAAGCAATCAATCAAATCAGATTCCAAACTCTCCACCATGGCCAAGACCAAAGAGCTCTCCAAGGATGTCAGGGACAAGATTGTAGACCTACACAAGGCTGGAATGGGCTACAAGACCATTGCCAAGCAGCTTGGTGAGAAGGTGACAACAGTTGGTGCGATTATTCACAAATGGAAGAAACACAAAAGAACTGTCAGTCTCCCTCGGCCTGGGACTCCATGCAAGATCTCACCTCGTGGAGTGGCAATGATCATGAGAACGGTGAGGAATCATCCCAGAACTACACGGTAGGATCTTGTCAATGATCTCAAGGCAGCTGGGACCATAGTCACCAAGAAAACAATTGGCAACACACTACGCCGTGAAGGACTGAAATCCTGCAGCGCCCCCAGAAGGTCCCCCCTGCTCAAGAAAGCACATATACAGGGCCGTCTGAAGTTTGCCAATGAACATCTGAATGATTCAGAGGAGAACTGGGTGAAAGTGTTGTGGTCAGATGAGACCAGAATCGAGCTCTTTGGCATCAACTCAACTCGCCGTGTTTGGAGGAGGAGGAATGCTGCCTATGACCCCAAGAACACCATCCCCACCGTCAAACATGGAGGTGGAAACATTATGCTTTGGGGGTGTTTTTTCTGCTAAGGGGACAGGACAACTTCACCGCATCAAAGGACGATGGACGGGGGCCATGTACCGTCAAATCTTGGGTGAGAACCTCCTTCCCTCAGCCAGGGCATTGAAAATGGGTCGTGGATGGGTATTCCAGCATGACAATGACCCAAAACACACGGCCAAGGCAACAAAGGAGTGGCTCAAGAAGAAGCACATTAAGGTCCTGGAGTGGCCTAGCCAGTCTCCAGACCTTAATCCCATAGAAAATCTGTGGAGGGAGCTGAAGGTTTGAGTTGCCAAACGTCAGCCTCGATACCTTAATGACTTGGAGAAGATCAGCAAAGAGGAGTGGAACAAAATCCCTCCTGAGATGTGTGCAAACCTGGTGGCCAACTACAAGAAACGTCTGACCTCTGTGATTGCCAATAAGGGTTTTGCCACCAAATACTAAGTCTTGTTTTGCAGAGGGGTCAAATACTTATTTCCCTCATTAAAATGCAAATCAATTTATAACATTTTTGACATGCGTTTTTCTGGATTTTTTTGTTGTTATTCTGTCTCTCACTGTTCAAATAAACCTACCATTAAAATTATAGACTGATCATGTCTTTGTCAGTGGGCAAACGTACAAAATCAGCAGGGGATCAAATACTTTTTTCCCTCACTGTGTGTATGTATATATATATATATATATATTAGTCCATATATAATATCCTGTAATTATATATAATCCTAAGTATTATTAGAAGCAGGAAGACAGGAGAGTAGCTCGTCCAAGTGGAAATTGTGCAGTGCATGGTTTAGCCCCCCAGTCATGACCCAAAGGGCTCTGGGAAGATGTAGGAATATACAGAACGCCGTCCTCACCAGCCCGAGGGCCGGGGACAAAGCTTGCTCTCCGACGCCGTGGAACGGGACTGTACGTCACAGCACCGAAGTGCTACGCTCCCATATGCCACGAGGACAGAGCCATGCGAGAGCAACCTCACAGGATGTCCACGTCGGAATTACAGCCCCTTGATCTTGATTTTTATATTATTGACGTAAATAAACAAATAGCACACAAAATCACATTGATTGATCAGCCAGCAGCAGATCGTTACATAGGGTGTCCACCCACTCCGCCCAGAGTGGACACGTGCTTTGGTGATGTTACAAAATACATTTACCAAGACGAATATGATTCTTCATATTCTGAATTGTTCAGTGGGGTCTTTCTCTAACCTAATACTTCCGATAACAAGCACCGAGCTCGACAAAGCAGTGCAGCTTTCTCGCAAAAAACTTGAGGACTTAATAATGTTGTGGTAGTCGTCTTCCAAGTTGTTGCCGCGGGTCGCAAATAACTAAATTAGCATGACAAGCTGAATTAAAATGTACAAGGGTTTGAAAAAAAAAAACGTGTGTACGCTTAGTGGTACATTGACATTTCTGAGATACGCTTGTTTTTGTGAGAAGTCTTGGAAAAATTACTTCTCATTAGTATGAACAGCATACACTAAAATATGGAAATACAATAACCATTTTGCCTCCATAGTGTCGTCCGGAATTGAGAAACAAGATGACAAATTCAATGGTAAGCCTGTCAGTTGGCCTTAATTCGCACACAGCACCAACCTAGACCACTTTATCTTCTCTGGCCTTCATTGATTTAGTCACCTTAACTTTGACCATTCTACAAGGGTAAGAACTCCAGTAGGTTTTGAACAGGTTATGATAGAAGTGAGGTTTGGACCATTTGTTTTGAACAGGTTATGATAGAAGTGAGGTTTGGACCATTTGTTTTGAACAGGTTATGATAGAAGTGAGGTTTGGACCATTTGTTTTGAACAGGTTATGATAGAGAGGTGAGGTTTGGACCATGTTTTCTCAGAGGATTATCTACTCCATTAACATTGTTTTACCCATTGGTCAAAATATGCATTTCTGATTGGACACCCTACAATACATACCCCTTTCATGGACTCGTACCGGTCTGGTCTGGGCTTCTTGATCCCATTCCTGTGGGCCTTACGGGCTGTGGACAGAGGGGAAAACGTTTGGTTTGAACAGGGTCCAGAGTACGCCTGCATCATTAGTTAGCCAACTAGCTGGATAGTTTCACAGCTATCCATTCATTTCTACTTACACTGGTTGTGGGTGGTGTGATTCTTTGACTTTGCCATTTCTGTTCTGTCCAATGATGCGTCTGCAAAGATACAAACAACGACATTATTCGCCTTTTAGGAGCTGAATGTTTGTAACACAAGCACTGTCGTTTACAACAGTGGACTACTTCAGTTTGGTGAAGCGACATGGAAAGCGTTCGTTTTGCTAGTAAGATAAGCTAGCAGCTAGAAAACCCGAACTATGCGTGGTTAATCATCTAAGGGGAAACAAAGTTAACAGATTTAAAGACGACTGTATTGTTGGTGATATTTTACACTATATGCACACGTTCACATTTTATATGAATCTAAAACATAGGAGGATTGATGCAGATTATACATCGGAGTGAAATTCGTTACCTGCCACACATACAGACGACGGGAAGAGGAAGAAATGACGCAAACTCGATCAAATATGAACCACAGAGTTTCTGAACGCAGAGTCGCAACATCGAGAGACTTCCGGGAACGAAAGAGACCAAACAGACCAGGCCGGGGTTTGAGAAGTCAATGAGAGAAGTGAAAAATTATTCCTTAGTTGTTAATTTTCTTGAAATCTAAAGCCATAACCTATATTTGAGCCAATGTCTTAAGTAGATGACCATGTTATTACTCCAACCTTATAAAAGTGACAAACTGGCACGTTTTCATTTTTCGTCAAAAATCAACTTTATATCGAACGAGTGCCTTTGAGTTGACGGCTTTTTGCACATGCGCAGTACCGCGCGAGGCGACCGTTAGACCGATGACGTATTTTTGCGCATGCGCTTAGCTAGGCGACGTCACCATGACATCGCCTACAAGCTGTGATCAGGGATTTCTATTGGAGAAGCAGTTTTAGCCTATCTTCATACTGTACCGTCTTTGTATGAACCATCGAATCAAACGGAGCGGAGACTGGAAACTAGCTAGAAGACGTTGGAAGGACAACACTTCCCCCTAGTGCAGCCTACGAGACATTACATAAACTACATTTCCAACCAGAAAGTGTGCTGTAAATCCAGGGGATTTTCTACAGCCACGAATGTAACCAGAAAAGTACGGATAGTACTGTGAGAGGAGGGGAGCACGTTATGAATGATTAATTATCGTTATCTGCCAGACCTGACCTCAAAACATGCAGGGGTTTTCAAATATAATCGTTTAAAAACACATTAAACAGGGTACCTAGTATATTCCTGCATTGCTAACTAGCTAGCCAGGCATCTCAGGTTGCTAACTGTTGACCTCAAAATGTGACGTGCAGGGTCTTCCAATGTACTCGTTGTAAAGTTGTGTGTATGATAAGGTTGTATGATGATGGTGACGGCCAGGTGTACAGACAGGTAGCCTAGCTGCTTAGAGCGTTGGGCCAGTAACTGAATGGTTGCTGGTTCGAATCCCTGAGCTGATTGGGTGAAACATCTGTCGATGTTCCCTTGAGCAAGGCATTTAACCATAAGAGCATCTGCTAAATGACTAACGTGTCAGTGTCGTGCATTAAAAAAAATGTGTCTCTGTGTTTTATAATTTTCCTTCAATTCGCATCAGACAATGTATCTCATAGAAGAAAGCATCCGAGCGAGCGAAACAGCGCCCCCTCTGTCTCTCTACGTGTAGGCCATCTATCTGATGCTGTCTGGTCCAAACCAGTATAACATTGTTGCCGCCCGTAGCATTGAAGGCAAGGGAAGCCAGCGAACATCTGGCCTCCCTTGACAAAAAGAAAAGTATAACAAATTAGCCAGTCAGCGTTGAGCTAAACTGAGCGAGCTCAACTGTGAATGGTCCAGGGGCACCCAAAAAAGTGTCAAGGGAAGCCTGTTTGGATTTGGTGTCACTCCTATCAAATCCCATTGAGAGCATACCTCATTGACAGAAAAACTTTAATTGTTGCATCTTGTTGTGTTGTTGTCCTCCGGTGGCTAGCTAGCCAGCTAGCTAAAATTGGCCTTTTCCTAAATGGAGATGGACTTGTGGTTTTACTTAATTCTCCATACTGGCCAATAACGGCGATTCTGATCTAATAATTAATTAATACATTGTTGTGCCCCTGGCCTGAGAGGATGGAAGTTCAATATGTAGCTAGGAGTAGAAGGCTAATGTTAACTAGCTAACGTTGCCCATAAATGGAAGTTAGGCTAGTGAGCAAGCATTTTAAGCAGGTAGCCTAGGACAACAAAAAATAAAAGTGTGTACTGTATGACAGAGTCATAGACCGTTTAGGCAACATGAAAGAGAGGAGGGTGGCATTGGTGTTTCTCTAGTAGGAGGGTGAGTCAACATGTTTTACTACTTGCACGAAAGCACACACACATGCGCGCACACATAAATCAGAACCATGGACAGCCACATCATGTTTATTATATTATATTATCAACATGTTTATTATATAGAGAGGGACAGACTCTAAACCACAGTCCATCAGGCCTGGTGCTGAGAGAGGGACAGCTTCTAAAACACAGTCCATCAGGCCTGGTGCTGAGAGAGGGACAGCCTCTAAAACACAGTCCATCAGGCCTGGTGCTGAGAGAGGGACGGCCTCTAAAACACAGTCCATCAGGCCTGGTGCTGAGAGAGGGACGGCCTCTAAAACACAGTCCATCAGGCCTGGTGCTGAGAGAGGGACAGCAGGCATCCATCCAACCATCAACTCCTGAGGCCGGCTACCAACAAGGAAAGGCATAGAACACTAGCTGTAGCACTACTAGGGGAAAGTTTTTATGCCTAATGTTTGGTTGTGATTCCAAGCTGTGGATCAGTGCACAGGGGACACGCTGACGTAGGTGCCAGAAGCTATCTGCGCTACAACACATCCGGCCCGGCTTGGCATGGTGGGAGAGGAGAGCCCAACAGCCAGCCATCTACTACCAGCCCCGCCATCTACTACCAGATCAGCCATCTACTACCAGACCAGCCATCTACTACCAGACCCGCCATCTACTACCAGACCCGCCATCTACTACCAGACCAGCCATCTACTACCAGACCAGCCATCGACTACAGGACCAGCCATCGACTACCAGACCAGCCATCTACCACCAGACCCGCCATCTACTACCAGACCAGCCATCTACTACCAGACCCGCCATCTACTACCAGACCCGCCATCTACTACCAGACCAGCCATCTACTACCAGACCAGCCATCTACTACCAGACCAGCCATCTACTACCAGACCCGCTATCTACTACCAGACCAGCCATCTACTACCAGACCAGCCATCTACTACCAGACCAGCCATCTACTACCAGACAAGCCATCTACTACCAGACCAGCCATCTACTACCAGACCAGCCATCTACTACCAGACCAGCCATCTACTACCAGACCCGCCATCTACTACCAGACCCGCCATCTACTACCAGACCAGCCATCTACTACCAGACCAGCCATCTACTACCAGACCAGCCATCTACTACCAGACCAGCCATCTACTACCAGACCAGCCATCTACTACCAGACCAGCCATCTACTACCAGACCAGCCATCTACTACCAGACCAGCCATCTACTACCAGACCAGCCATCTACTACCAGACCAGCCATCGACTACAGGACCAGCCATCTACTACCAGACCAGCCATCGACTACAGTTCCAGCCATCGACTACCAGACCAGCCATCTACTACCAGACCAGCCATCGACTACCAGACCAGCCATCGACTACCAGACCAGCCATCGACTACCAGACCAGCCATCTACTACCAGACCAGCCATCGGCTACAGGACCAGCCATCTACTACCAGACCAGCCATCTACTACCAGACCCGCCATCTACTACCAGACCAGCCATCTACTACCAGACCAGCCATCTACTACCAGACCAGCCATCTACTACCAGCCCAGCCATCTACTACCAGCCCCGCCATCTACTACCAGACCAGCCATCTACTACCAGACCAGCCATCTACTACAGGACCAGCCATCTACTACCAGACCA
Organism: Coregonus clupeaformis; assembly: GCF_020615455.1. NCBI lineage: Eukaryota > Metazoa > Chordata > Actinopteri > Salmoniformes > Salmonidae > Coregonus > Coregonus clupeaformis. The sequence continues at coordinate 624,235 of NW_025533461.1, read as the reverse complement.
GCCATCTACTACCAGCCCCGCCATCTACTACCAGACCAGCCAACTACTACCAGACCAGCCATCTACTACAGGACCAGCCATCTACTACCAGACCAGCCATCTACTACCAGACCAGCCATCTACTACCAGACCAGCAATCGACTACCAGACCAGCCATCTACTACTAGACCAGCCATCTACTACCAGATCAGCCATCTACTACCAGACCCGCCATCTACTACCAGATCAGCCATCTACTACCAGACCAGCCATCTACTACCAGACCAGCCATCTACTACCAGACCAGCCATCTACTACCAGACCAGCCATCTACTACCAGACCAGCCATCTACTACCAGACCAGCCATCGACTACCAGACCAGCCATCTACTACCAGACCAGCCATCTACTACCAGACCAGCCATCGACTACCAGACCAGCCATCTACTACCAGACCAGCCATCTACTACCAGACCAGCCATCTACTACCAGACCAGCCATCTACTACAGGACCAGCCATCTACTACCAGACCAGCCATCGACTACCAGACCAGCCATCTACTACCAGACCAGCCATCTGCTACCAGACCAGCCATCTACTACCAGACCAGCCATCTACTACAGGACCAGCCATCGACTACCAGACCAGCCATCTACTACCTGACCAGCCATCTACTACAGGACCAGCCATCTACTACCAGACCAGCCATCTACTACAGGACCAGCCATCTACTACCAGACCAGCCATCTACTACCAGACCAGCCATCTACTACCAGACCAGCCATCTACTACCAGACCAGCCATCTACTACCAGACCAGCCATCTACTACCAGACCAGCCATCTACTACCAGACCAGCCATCTACTACCAGACCAGCCATCTACTACAGGACCAGCCATCTACTACCAGACCAGCCATCTACTACCAGACCAGCCATCTACTACCAGACCAGCCATCTACTACCAGACCAGCCATCTACTACCAGACCAGCCATCTACTACAGGACCAGCCATCTACTACCAGACCAGCCATCTACTACCAGACCAGCCATCTACTACCAGACCAGCCATCTACTACCAGACCAGCCATCTACTACAGGACCATCCATCTACTACCATACCAGCCATCTACTACCAGACCAGCCATCTACTACCAGACCAGCCATCTACTACCGGACCAGCCATCTACTACCAGACCAGCCATCTACTACCAGACCAGCCATCTACTACCAGACCAGCCATCTACTACCAGACCAGCCATCTACTACCAGACCAGCCATCTACTACCAGACCAGCCATCTACTACAGGACCAGCCATCGACTACAGGACCAGCCATCTACTACGAGACCAGCCATCGACTACAGGACCAGCCATCTACTACCAGACCAGCCATCTACTACCAGACCAGCCATCTACTACCAGACCAGCCATCTACTACCAGACCAGCCATCTACTACCAGACCAGCCATCTACTACCAGACCAGCCATCTACTACCAGACCAGCCATCTACTACCAGACCAGCCATCTACTACCAGACCAGCCATCTACTACCAGACCAGCCATCTACTACCAGACCAGCCATCTACTACCAGACCAGCCATCGACTACCAGACCAGCCATCGACTACCAGACCAGCCATCGACTACCAGACCAGCCATCTACTACCAGACCAGCCATCTACTACAGGACCAGCCATCTACTACCAGACCAGCCATCTACTACCAGACCAGCCATCTACTACCAGACCAGCCATC
>NW_025533461.1:462500-617500 GCF_020615455.1 Coregonus clupeaformis | reverse complement strand
CATACTGAAATCGTAGATCTTTGACCCTGTCACGATCGTTCTGAGAAGCGGACCAAGGCGCAGCGTGATAGGCGTACAAAAACAACAAAACGATACGTGAAGTCCTGGGTAATACAACAAACCTTACGGAACAACGTCCCACAAAACTAAAATGCCAAAAGGCTGCCTAAGTATGGTCCCCAATCAGAGACAACGAGCTACAGCTGTCTCTGATTGGGAACCACCCTGGCCAACATAGATATACACGATCTAGAAAGAAACACAAGAAAACTAAACAATAAAACCTACACACCCTGGCTCAACATTAAAGAGTCCCCAGAGCCAGGGCGTGACAGTACTCCCCAAAGGCGCAGAATGCGACCGCGCCAACCAAACACAACAGGGGAGGGGCCGGGTGGGCATTCCGCCTTGGAGGCGGATCCGGCTCTGGGCGTGACCACCACTCTCTTTCTACCCCCCCGTAGCACCCCTGGTCTGGTCTGGCCCCGCTGGCCGGAGTTGGACTGGACACCGGTGGAGCGGATTGCTCTGGCTCCGGAGTGGAGCAGCTGACCGGTGCCGGACCAGGCACCAGTGGAACAGGCACGGGCCGTGCCGGACTGGACGACGTGCACCACTGGCTTGGTGCGGGGAGCAGGACGGGCCGACTGGGCTGACGAGCCAGCACCACTGGCTTGGTGCGGGGAGCTGGAAACGGGCCGGACCGGACTGGCGACACACACCACTTGCTTGGTGCGGGAAGCAGGAACAGGCCGGACCGGGCCTGTTCCTGCTCCCCGCACCAAGCCAGTGGGCGCTTCGTCAGCCCGGTTCGGCCCGTCCCTGCTCCCCGCACCAAGCCTGTAGTGCGCGTCGTCAGTCCGGCACAGCCCGTGCCTGTTCCACCGGTGCCTGGTCCGGCACCGGTCGCTGCTCCACTCCGAGCTAGAGCAATCCGCTCCACCAGTGTTCAGTCTAGCTCCGGCCAGCAGGGCCAGACCGGACCAGGGGCGCTTTGGGGGGTTTGTGGGAGGTGGGGTCAAGCCCGAGCCAGAACCGCCTCCGGGGAGGAATGCCCACCCGGCCCTCCCCTGTTTGGTTTATGTTTGGCCGGTCGCTAGTCCGCGCCTTTGGGGGTACTGTCACGCCTGGCTCTGGGACTCTGTTATGTTGAGCCAGGGTGTGTTGTTTCTATGTGTTTTGTGTGCTAGGGTTATTATCTAGTTCATTTGTTTCTATGTTGGCCGGTGTGGTTCTCAATCAGAGGCAACGTATATCAGCTGTTGCTTGTTGTCTCTGATTGGGAACCATACTTAGGCAGCCTGTTTTCCACAGTGTGTTGTGGGATCTTGTTCCGTATGGTTTGTATTGTGACCAAGGACTTCACGTTTCGTATCGTTTGTTGTTTTGTTCGTGTGGTGTATCTAAAATAAAGTATGTTCACATTCCACGATCGTGACAATGGTCCCCAATCAGAGACAACGAGCTACAGCTGTCTCTGATTGGGAACCACCCTGGCCAACATAGATATACACGATCTAGAAAGAAACACAAGAAAACTAAACAATAAAACCTACACACCCTGGCTCAACATTAAAGAGTCCCCAGAGCCAGGGCGTAACAGATCCTTTCTGAGTTGCGCTCAAAGGGTACTCTGTACACTTGCTTCATGCGTACCCTGTTGCGCTGGAGGACACGGTCAATGGTAGAAAGGCTGACACTGTTGATTCCTTCAAAGTTTACATTGTGTTCAACAACTCTTTGCTGTATTTCGCACAGTTGGATGGCATTGTTTTGAAGGACCATATCAACAATGAGAGCCTCTTGCTGTTGGGAGAACATAGCAGGCCTTCCACCCTCATGTGGTAGTCTTGCAATTCTACAAAAAGGGAAAATGCCCTTACAAACATATACATACAGTAAAAATAGTAATGGACATTACTTCTATACGTAAAATACTGTATGGTAAGAAAATAATTATTTTTTTACCCAGACAAAGTGATGTACTGAATCAAATGTATACAGTAAACTTTCAATGACCAAAATAAAAAGAAACAATGACCTGTTCTCTTCTCTGAATGTCCTGATTATGGTGGCCACAGAGAATCTGTTCAAATTGGGTTGTACTCTTTGCCCTGCTTCCCTCATTGTCATTCCATGAACAACAACATGGTCTATCACAGTTGCTCAAATTTCTTCTGAAATGACTGTTCTTGGTCTTGGTCTTGCTCTTCCTCGTCGTCTTCCTCTTCCTCCTCGTCCACCACCTCTTACACGTACTCTTCCTCCTCTGCCTCTCAGATTGTTTCCATCCATTGTTGGTATCAACGTTCAACGCACCTGTGCCACCTGGCCACCTGTGCCACCTGTGCACTCTGAACTGGCTTATATTCCGTACAATTGGTTTGATCACATCATTAGAAACAAGTGTGAAGGATTTGGAGTGGTTGTGTGTAAATGATGTACACTGTGTTGTAGTTGTGTTTAACTTTTGCCGCCTGTGTTTTACCATTTTGTAACACAAGTGCATCACAGTGCGAAATGTGTTTTAGTGTTTTGCAAAAAGAGTGATTGATTTGACAAATGGGTTTACGCCACTGAGCATTTGGTTCAGAGAATGGGGTTTAGTGTTTTAGCAATTCAGAAAAACTGTATAATGTTTAATTGGTCGGATATTACCATATCATTCATTCATTATTATCATACTCTGTCTTTGATACTGTAGGAGGAGAGGGAGAAGAGAGGAGAGGACAGGAGAGGAGTGGAGAGGAGAGGAGAGGAGAGGAGAGGAGAGGAGAGGGAGAGAGAGGAGAGGAGAGGAGAGGAGAGGAGGGGAGAGGAGAGGAGAGGAGAGGGGAGAGGAGAGGAGAGGAGAGGAGAGGAGAGGAGGGAGGGAGGGAGAGGAGGAGAGGGAGAGGGTGGAGAGAGGGAGAGGAGAGGAGGGAGGAGAGGAGAGAAGGAGAGGGAGAGGAGGAGGAGAGGGAGAGGAGAGGGAGAGGAGAGGAGAGGAGAGGAGAGGAGAGGAGAGGAGAGGAGAGGAGAGGAGGAGAGGAGAGGAGAGGAGAGAGGAGGGGAGGGAGAGAGAGGGAGAGGGAGAGGGAGAGGAGAGGAGAGGGAGAGGGAGGGAGAGGAGAGGAGAGGAGAGGAGAGGAGAGGAGAGGAGAGGAGAGGAGAGGAGAGGAGAGGAGAGGAGAGGAGAGGAGAGGAGAGGAAGATGAGTGAGTGAGTGAGGAAGGAGAGGAGTAGATGATTAGGTGAGTAGGTCCTGTGTGGTCTGATCTTGACGTAGTGCTAGCACTCTAAAAATGTGTCGAATGCCCAAATGGCATCCTATTCCCTTTATAGTGCACTAGCACCCATAAGGGTCTGGTCAAAGTAGTGCACTATATAGGGAATATAGTACCATTTGGGACACAGCCCATCTATTGATTCCAGGGTGCACTTTACGGGCCTTAATTGAACCCTCAATACCCTGAACATTCCGTATGATGTCATCCTAATGCTGTCCAGGATCCTGGAGTAACTGAAGCTATATTGATTTATGTGCCATTATCCCATTATGATAGTGTGTCTGTGTGTGTGTGTCTGTTTGTGTGTGTGTCTGTCTGTCTGTCTGTCTGTCTGTCTGTCTGTGTGTGTGTGTCTGTGTGTGTGTGATCCTGAAGTAGCTAACTGGAAGGTTATTGATTTAGCCATTATGTCATTATGATTAGCTGTATTACACACTGCTAATGGGGCTGTTTTAAAGTCAGCTCTCATTTCTGCTTCAGCTCTTAGAGTTCAGAGAGGAGAGGCCTGATCGATACTGGGTGTGCATGTGTGTTTGTGTGTGGTGTGTGTGTCTGTGTCTGTGTGTGTGTATGTGTGTCTGTAGGTGTGGCTGAACACTGTGTTTCAGTATTGTGATGCCTGGCGCTCTGACAGACAGTAACCATTGGTAATCAGAGAACCCTTTCGATCATTGATGCCCGTCCGTCCGCACTCTAGAATTACACACACACAAAGAAACGTGTTTTACTAGCCTGAGTTATAATACTCTACACCGCCATTCATTTTTCACATTGCGAATTTGACAAAAAATTCAAATGAATTGTGTGATTGGTGTAGGCTTACCTTGGCCTGACATTTTTTATAACCGTGTGGTTCTCTCTCAGACAAGTTGAGAGTTTCCTGTCAAGAGGAGAGACACAGAAACCCGGCTGGCTTAGCTAGCCTAGCTAGCATCAAATGGAATACGCTAACAGAAACCCGGCTGGCTTAGCTAGCCTAGCTAGCATCAAATGGAATACGCTAACAGAAACCCGGCTGGCTTAGCTAGCCTAGCTAGCATCAAATGGAATACGCTAACAGAAACCCGGCTGGCTTAGCTAGCCTGGAGCATCAAATGGAATACGCTAACAAACGTTTTAAACGCTGCAGGAGCTGTGTTTATTTTTGCTTTATTCCGGGACAATGTGGCAACTGTTTGCTTGCGGAGGACTACAGGGGCGAAGTGGCTGCTCTCAGCAAACAAGTACCAACCCTACACAAGCTACTGGACGCCGCTCTGGAGTGTCGCCGCCGTGTTGGCTCTCCACAGCCGACTGGCCAGTACTCTGCAACGATCCCTCCCCGATTGGGTCTCCCCCTTCCCTGGATAATGGAGCTAGTAGGATGCCTTGGTGGATGTTCCTGTTCTCAATCCTACCAACCAGCCATGGAGATATGTCACTCGCCGTGGAAGTCGAAAACAGCGTCCTGTGGCAACAGGGGGCCTCCTTGGAGATGTTAAGGCTGGACAGGACACAGACCAGAAACAGCTTTGCCTCCCTGGATACAGAGGTTCCTTCTTCCCTGGGGGCTTCCGATTCGAGACCTGCGCCTTCGTATTCTGTTCTATCTCCCTCTCCGGTGGCTTCTACCTCGGCACTATCAGCTTCATTATAAATAACATGAGCATGTCTACTTCTGATAAGCTTCCCAGTAAATCAATAAAAACAATCAAGCATTCCCAAAAAGTGTTAGAAATAGCCCACATTAACATACAGTGGGTAGAACAAGTATTTGATACACTGCCGATTTTGTATATTTTATCATTTCATTGAGGATACCATCAACACCACAGGCCTTTTTGGGTTGGAGGGTTTGTATTCAATGTAATTGGAGAATCCAGTGGGTTCTGGTAGTCTAATAGTTGATTCTAAGATTTGCATTTGATCATGGATATGTTTTTGCTGTTTGTTCTTTGTTATAGGGCCAAAAAGATTGGAGAAGTGGTTTATCCATACATCTCCGTTTTGGATAGATAAGTCCTTTGTTGTTGTTTGTTTAGTGTTTTCCAATTTTAGTGAAGGCGTAGGCTCAGGTTTTCTGGGTCTCTGTGTTTTTGGTTGGATAGGTTTCTCAATTTCTTTCTTAGGTTTTTGCATTCTTCATCAAACCATTTGTCATTGTTATTAATTTACTTAGGTTGTCTGCTTGACATTTTTAGATTTGATAAGGAAGCTGAAAGGTCAAATATACTGTTTAGGTTTTCTACTGTCAAGTTTACACCTTCACTATAGCAATGAAACGTTTTGTCCAGGATGTTGTCTAAAAGGGATTGAATTTGTTGTTGCCAAATTGTTTTTTGGTAGGTTTCTACACTACTTTCCTTCCATCTATAGTATGTCTTAATATTATTCAGTTCCTTTGGCTTTGATGCCTCATGATTGAGTATCGCTCTGTTCAAGTAGACAGTGATTTTGCTGTGATCTGATAGGGGTGTCAGTGGGCTGACTGTGTACGCTCTGAGAGACTCTGGGTTGAGGTCAGTGATAAAGTAGTCTACAGTACTACTGCCAAGAGATGAGATATAGGTGTACCTACCATAGGAGTCCCCTCGAAGCCAACCATTGACTATGTACAGACCCAGCGTGGGACAGAGCTGCAGGAGTTGTGACCTAGGGGGGCATATGGGGGAGGGAATGCTGTCACCTCCAGGTATGTGTTTGTCCCCCTGTGTGCTGAGGGTGTCAGGTTCTTGTCCAGTTCTGGAATTTAGGTCGCCACAGACTAGTACATGTCCCTGGGCGTGGAAATGATTGATTTCCCCCTCCAGGATGGAGAAGCTGTCTTCATTAAAGTATGGGGATTCTAGTGGGGGGATATAGGTAGCAAACAGGAGGACATTTTTCTCTGTTGAGATAATTTCGTTTTGAATTTCTAGCCAAATGTAAAATGTTCCTGTTTTGATTAATTTAATAGAGTGAGATAGGTCTGCTCTATTCCAAATTAGCATACCCCCTGAGTCCCTTCCCTGTTTCACACCTGGTAGTTTGGTGGATGGGACTACCAGCTCTCTCTAACCCAGTGGGTCCATCTCCCCTATACCATGTTTCTTGTAGGATGACAATGTCTGTATTTCTGATTTATTTGGGAGGTCCAGGTTCCTTCTCTTTAGGCCAAAGGCAGATGACCTCAGGCCTTGGATATTCCAGGATGAGATAGTGAAGACTTTGTGTTCCATAAAGTGTCCAATGTTGTTAGTCGTGTGGTTTGGCCTCAGACCAGTAAGTGTGAGCAGAGCCTGCTGAGCATCTGGTACATGCCATTGGCTTGAGCAAATGTAAGAGTGAGGGGTTGGGCCTGTTTGCCTGCTCATGGCCTGGGCGTATGTGTGACATTCATGTTGAGGCCCTCTTTGCGGGTGTGGGGGGCATGGGGTGGGCAGGAGGGGCATAGGTCTGATCTGAGGGGGCCTAAATGGGGTGTGGGCATGGTTGACTTGGCGGTGTGTTGATTGGATGGGGTGTGGATGTGGTCTGGATGTAGGTCCTCTATGTGTAGATCCCGCAGGTCTGAGAGAGTGTCTCGCTGGTCTGGGCGGGGTGTCTGTTGATCTGTTGCTCCTGTCTCTCTCTCTCTCTCTGCATCTGCTCTCAATTTCAATTTCAATTTAAGGGCTTTATTGTGAAACAGATAATAAACAAAAGTGAAATAAAGAATAAATATTAACAGTAAACATTACACTCAGAAGTTCCAAAAGAATAAAGACATTTCAAATGTCATATTATATACATGTCACGCTCTGGCACCGGGACTGTGTGTTTGAGCCAGGGTGTATTCATTTGGTTGTGTTGGGTATAGGGTGTGTTCATTTGGTTGTGTTTGGTTTTGGTTGTAGTGTCTTGTCTCGTCATGTGACTCCCAATCGGAGGTAACGAGTGTCAGCTGTCGGCTCGTTATCTCTGATTGGGAGCCATATTTAACCTGTCAGTGTTCACCTTAGGGTTGTGGGTTTTTGTTCCATGTTTCAGTCTGTGTACTGAGGACTTCACTATCCGTCATTGTTTATTGTTTTCTCGTTCGTGCACTTTAACTTTAATAAAGTCATGTTCGCTACAAACGCTGCGCTTTGGTCCACTCCTTCCGTAGACGGCCGTGACAGAAAAACCCACCACAAAAGGACCAAGCAGCGTATACAGGAACACCCGCAGGAGAGAACGCTGGTGGATGTCCTCCTCGGCTGGGGACATATTACGCAGGAGGAGGCCGTCCGGTACCGGAGGGCGATGAAGGGGGAGAACCTGGCAGGAGAGGAGCAACGGCGTCAGCAGGGCCATCGTCGGAAGGACGAGAGGCACCCCCAATAATTTTTTAGGGGGGCACACGGCATAGGGCGACTGGGCAGCAGGAGGCTGCCACAGGGAGATGTGGAGAGAGGCTATCGGATTACGGGAGCCATTGGCGAGTAGAGGAGGGAAGTTGTTGTGGCACGGCGTGAGAGACTGATGTGTGTTACCAGTCCGGTCCGGCCCGTTCCTGATCCCCAGTTAAGGCCAGTGGTGTGTGTTCCCGGTACGGACCGGCCTGTTCCTACTCCACGCACCAAGCCCACGGTGTGCGTCGCCAGTCCAGCCCGGCCTGTTCCTGCTCCACGCACTAAACCTACGGTGTGCGTCGCCAGCCCAGCCCGGCCAGTTCCTGCTCCACGCACTAAACCTACGGTGTGCGTCGCCAGCCCGGCCTGTTCCTGCTCCACGCACCAAGCCTACGGTGTGCGTCGACAGCCCTGCCCGGCCTGTTCCTGCTCCACGCACTAAACCTACGGTGTGCGTCGCCAGCCCAGCCCGGCCTGTTCCTGCTCTACGCACCAAGCCTACGGTGTGCGTCGACAGCCCTGCCCGGCCTGTTCCTGCTCTACGCACCAAGTCTACGGTGTGCGTCGCCAGCCCGGTCCGGCCTGTTCCTGCTCTACGCACCAAGCCTACGGTGTGCGTCGACGGCCCTGCCCGGCCTGTTCCTGCTCTACGCACCAAGTCTACGGTGTGCGTCGCCAGCCCGGTCCGGCCTGTTCCTGCTCCACGCACCAAGTCTCACGGTGTGCGTCGACAGCCCTGCCCGGCCTGTTCCTGCTCCACGCACTAAACCTACGGTGTGCGTCGCCAGCCCAGCCCGGCCTGTTCCTGCTCTACGCACCAAGCCTACGGTGTGCGTCGACAGCCCTGCCCGGCCTGTTCCTGCTCTACGCACCAAGTCTACGGTGTGCGTCGCCAGCCCGGTCCGGCCTGTTCCTGCTCTACGCACCAAGCCTACGGTGTGCGTCGACGGCCCTGCCCGGCCTGTTCCTGCTCTACGCACCAAGTCTACGGTGTGCGTCGCCAGCCCGGTCCGGCCTGTTCCTGCTCCACGCACCAAGTCTACGGTGTGCGTCGACAGCCCCTGCCCGGCCTGTCCCTGCTCCACGCACTAAACCTACAGTGTGCGTCGCCAGCCCAGCCCGGCCGGTTCCTGCTCCACGCATCAGGCTCACGGTGTGCGTCGCCAGCCCAGCCCGGCCTGTTCCTGCTCCACGCACAGAACCTACGGTGTGCGTCGCCAGCCCGACCCGGCCTGTTCCTGCCACTCGCACCAAACCAGGGGTGCGAGTCGCCAGCCTGGTCCAGCCCGTTCCTGCTACTCGCACCAAGCCAGGGGTACGAGTCGTCAGCCTGGTTCAGCTCGTCCCTGCTACTCGCACTCAAGCCAAGGGGTGCGAGCCGTCAGCCTGATCCAGCCCATTCCTGCTACTCGCACCAAGCCAGGGATGCGAGTCTTCAGCCTGGTGAGGCCTGTTCCGGCCCACGCACCAGGCAAAGGGTGCGTATCGTCTGCCAGGTCCGGGTCCATTCCTACCTCACGCGCCAAGCCAGGGGGTGCGCGTCGGAGGTCCTGATCCAGCAAGCGGGGTCAGATCGGACCGGGGCACTACGGGGGAGTGAAGTGGGGTGGTGGTCAAGCCCGGAGCTGGAGCCGCCTCCGAGAGCAACACCCACCCAGCCCTCCCCTATTTTGGGTGTAGGCGCGGTCGGAGTCCGCGCCTTTAGGGGGGTACTGTCACGCTCTGGCTCCGGGACTGTGTGTTTGAGCCAGGGTGTATTCATTTGGTTGTGTTGGGTATAGGGTGTGTTCATTTGGTTGTGTTTGGTTTTGGTTGTAGTGTCTTGTCTCGTCATGTGACTCCCAATCGGAGGTAACGAGTGTCAGCTGTCGGCTCGTTATCTCTGATTGGGAGCCATATTTAACCTGTCAGTGTTCACCTTAGGGTTGTGGGTTTTTGTTCCATGTTTCAGTCTGTGTACTGAGGACTTCACTATCCGTCATTGTTTATTGTTTTCTCGTTCGTGCACTTTAACTTTAATAAAGTCATGTTCGCTACAAACGCTGCGCTTTGGTCCACTCCTTCCGTAGACGGCCGTGACAATACAGTCGTGATCAAAAGTTTTGAGAATGACACAAATACTAATTTTCACAACGTCTGCTGCCTCAGTTTTGATTATGGCAATTTGCATATACTCCAGAATGTCATGAAGAGTGATCAGATGAATTGCAATTAATTGCAAAGTCTCTCTTTGCCATGAAAATGAACTTAATCCCCCAAAAACATTTCTACTGCATTTCAGCCCTGCCACAAAAGGACCAGCTGTCATCATGTCAGTGATTCTCTCGTTAACACAGGTGAGAGTGTTGACGATTGCAGAGGTCTTGAAAAAGAAGGGTCAACACTGAAAATGACAAGGCTGGAGATCACTCTGTCATGCTGATTGAGTTAGAATAACAGACTGGAAGCTTTAAAAGGAGGGTGGTGCTTGAAATCATTGTTCTTCCTCTGTTAACCATGGTTACCTGCAAGGAAACACGTGCCGTCATCATTGCTTTGCACAAAAAGGGCTTCACAGGCAAGGATATTGCTGCTAGTAAGATTGCATCTAAATCAACCATTTATCGGATCATCAAGATCTTTAAGGAGAGAGGTTCAATTGTTGTGAAGAAGGGGTCAGGGCGCCCAAGAAAGTCCAGCAAGCGCCAGGACCGTCTCCTAAAGTTGATTCAGCTGCGGGATCGGGGCACCACCAGTGCAGAGCTTGCTCAGGAATGGCAGCAGGCAGGTGTGAGTGCATCTGCACGCACAGTGAGGCAAAGACTTTTGGAGGATGGCCTGGGGTCAAGAAGGGCAGCAAAGAAGCCACTTCTCTCCAGGAAAAACATCAGGGACAGACTGATATTCTGCAAAAGGTACAGGGATTGCACTGCTGAGGACTGGGGTAAAGTCATTTTCTCTGATGAATCCCCTTTCCGATTGTTTGGGGCATCCGGAAAACACCTTGTCCGAAGAAGACAAGGTGAGCGCTACCATCAGTCCTGTGTCATGCCAACAGTAAAGCATCCTGAGACCATTCATGTGTGGGGTTGCTTCTCAGCCAAGGGAGTGGGCTCACTCACAATTTTGCCTAAGAACACAGCCATGAACAAAGAATGGTACCAACACATCCTCCGAGAGCAACTTCTCCCAACCATCCAAGAACAGTTTGGTGACGAACAATGCCTTTTCCAGCATGATGGAGCACCTTGCCATAAGGCAAAATTGATAACTAAGTGGCTCGGGGAACAAAACATCGAAACTCCCCAGACCTTAACCCCATTGAAAATTGTGGTCGATCCTCAAGAGGCGGGTGGACAAACAAAAACCCACACATTCTGACAAACTCCAAGCATTGATTATGCAAGAATGGGCTGCCATCAATCAGGATGTGGCCCAGAAGTTAATTGACAGCATGCCAGGGTGGATTGCAGAGGTCTTGAAAAAGAAGGGTCAACACTGAAAATATTGACTCTTTGCATAAACGTAATGTAATTGTCAATAATAGCCTTTGACACTTATGGAATGCTTGTAACTATACTTCAGTATACCATAGTAACATCTGACAAAAATATCTAAAAACACTGAAGCAGCGAACTTTGTGAAGACCAATACTTGTGTCATTCTCAAAACGTTTGACCACGACTGTATATATACAGTGTTGTAACGATGTGCAAATAGTTAAAGTACAAAAGGGAAAATAAATAAACATAAATATAGGTTGTATTTACAATGGCGTTTGTTCTTCACTGGTTGCCCTTTTCTTGTGGCAACACGTCACAAATATTGCTGCTGTGATTGCACACTGAGGTATTTCACCCTATAGATATGGGAGTTTATCAAAATTGGATTTGTTTTTGAATTTTTGTGGGTCTGTGTAATCTGAAGGAAATATGTGTCTCTAATATGGTCATAGATTTGGCAGGAAGTTAGGATGTGCAGCTCAGTTTGTGGGCAGTGTGCATATAGCCTGTCTTCTCTTGAGAGCCAGGTCTGCCTACGGTGGCCTTTCTCAATTGCAAGGCCATGCTCACTGAGTCTGTACATAGTCAAAGCTTTCCTTAATTTTGGGTCAGTCAAAGTGGTCAGGTATTCTGCCACTGTGTACTCTTTGTTTAGGGCCAAATAGCATTCTAGGTTACTCAGTTTTTTTGTAAATTCTTTCCAATGTGGCAGGTAATTATCTTTTTGTTTTCTCATGATTTTGTTGGGTCTAATTGTGTTGCTGTTTGTCTGTGGTGTCTGTTTGTGTTTGTGAACCATGATAGTTCGTTGGTGATGTCGACACCAAGGAACTTGAAGCTCTCAACCTGTTCCACTACAGCCCCGTCGATGAGAATGGGGGAGTGCTCAGTCCTCTTTTTTTTCCTGTAGTCCACAATCATCTCCTTTGTCTTGGTCACGTTGAGACACTAACCTCCTCCCTATAGGCTGTCTCATCGTTGTCGGTGATCAGGCCTACCACTGTTGTGTCGTCTGCAAACTTAATGATGGTGTTGGAGTCGTGCCTGGCCATGCAGTCATGGGTGAACAGGGAGTACAGAAGGGGACTGAGCACGCACCCCTGAGGGGCCCCCGTGTTGAGGATCAGCGTGGCAGATTTGTTGTTACCTACCCTTACCACCTGGGGGCGGCCCGTCAGGAAGTCCAGGATCCAGTTGTAGAGGGAGGTGTTTAGTCCCAGGATCCTTAGCTTAGTGATGAATGCTGAGCTGTAGTCAATTAATAGCATTCTCACGTAGGTGTTCCTCTTGTCCAGGTGGGAAAGGGCAGTGTGGAGTGCAATAGAGATTGTATCATCTGTGGATCTGTTGGGGCGGTATGCAAATTGGAGTGGGTCTAGGGTTTCTGGGATAATGGTGTTGATTTTAACCATGACCAGCCTTTCAAAGCACTTCATGGCTACAGACGTCAGTGCTACGGGTCGGTAGTCATTTAGGCAGGTTATCTTAGTGTCCTTGGGCATGGGGACTATGGTTGTCTGCTTTAAACATGTTGGTATGATAGACTCAGACAGGGACATGTTGAAAATGTCAGTGAAGACACTTGCCAGTTGGTCAGCACATGCTTTGAGTACATGTCCTGGTAATCCGTCTGGCCCAGCAGCCTTGTGAATGTTGACCTGCTTAAAAGTCTTACTCACATCGGCTACGGAGAGCGTGATCATATAGTCACCTGGAACAGCTGATGCTCTCATGCATGCTTCAGTGTTGCTTGCCTCGAAGCGAGCATAGAAGTGGTTTAGTTCGTCTGGTAGGCTCGTGTCACTGGGCAGCTCGCGGCTGTGCTTCCCTTTGTGGTCTGTAATAGTTTTCAAGCCCTGCCACATCTGACGAGCGTCAGAGCCGGTGTAGTAGGCTCTGTCGTAGCCAGCCGCGACCGGGAGACCCATGGGGCGGCGCGCAATTGGCCCAGCGTCATCTAGGGTAGGGGAGGGAATGGCCGGCAGGGATGTAGCTCAGTTGGTAGAGCATGGCGTTTGCAACGCCAGGGTTGTGGGTTCGATTCCCACGGGGGGTATAAAAAAAAAAGTCGCTCTGGATAAGAGCGTCTGCTAAATGACTAAAATGTTAAATGTAGTAGTCTCCCGAGTGGCGCAGTGGTCTAAGGCACTACATCGCAGTGCTAGCTGTGCCACTAGAGATCCTGGTTCGAATCCAGGCTCTGTTGTAGCCGGCCGCGACCGGGAGACCCATGGGGCGGTGCATAATTGGCCCTGCGTCGTCCAGGGTAGGGGAGGGAATGTTGCTCAGTTGGTAGAGCATGGTGTTTGCAACGCCAGGGTTGTGGGTTCATTATGAAAAATAATGTATGCACTCACTAACTATAAGTCGCTCTTGATAAGAGCGTCTGCTAAATGACATAAATGTAGTACGATTAAATCTTAGTCCTGTATTGACTCTTTGTCTGTGTGATGGTTCGTCGGAGGGCATAGCAGGATTTCTTATAAGCGTCTGGGTTAGAGTCCCGCTCCTTGAAAGCGGTAGCTCTACCCTTTAGCTCAGTGCGGATGTTGCCTGTAATCCATGGCTTCTGGTTGGGGTATGTACATACGGTCACTGTGGAGATGACGTCATCGATGCACTTATTGATGAAGCCAGTGACTGATGTGGTGTACTCCTCAATGTTATTTGAAGAATGTTCCACTCTGTGCTAGCAAAACAGTCCATCTGCGTCATCTGACCACTGTTTTATTAACCGAGTCACTGGTGCTTCCTGCTTTAGTTTTTGCTCATAAGCAGGAATCAGTTATGGTCAGATTTGCCAAATGGAGGGCGAGGGAGAGCTTTGTATGCGTCTCTGTGTGTGGAGTAAAGGTGGTCTAGAGTTTTTTTTCCTCTGGTTGCACATTTAACATACTGGCAGAAATTAGGTAGGTTTGGGAATCGCTTCCTTTTAAGTGGTTATAGAATTTAATGGCTCTTTTCTGGATTTTGATAATTAGCGGGTATTGGCCTAATTCTGCTCTGCATGCATTATTTGGTGTTTTACGTTGTACACGGAGGATGTTTTTGCAGAATTCTGCATGCAGAGTCTCAATTTGGTGTTTGTCCCATTTTGTGAATTCTTGGTTGGTGAGCGGACCCCAGACCTCACAAAGATAAAGGGCAATGGGTTCTATAACTGATTCAAGTATTTTTAGCCAGATCCTAATTGGTATGTTGAATTTTATGTTCCTTTTGATGGCATAGAGGCCCTTTTTGCCTTGTCTCTCAGATCGTTCACAGCTTTGTAGAAAGTACCTGTGGTGCTGATGTTTAGGCCGAGGTATGTATAGTTTTTTGTGTGCTCTAGGGCAACGGTGTCTAGATGGAATTTGTATTTGTGGTCCTTGCAAATTGACCTTTTTTGGAACACAATTATTTTTGTCTAACTGAGATTTACTGTCAGGGCCCAGGTCTGACAGAATCTGTGCAGAAGATCTAGGTGCTGCTGTAGGCCCTCCTGGGTTGGGGACAGAAGCACCAGATCATCAGCAAACAGTAGATATTTGACTTCAGATTCTAGTAGGGTGAGGCCGGGTGCTGCAGACTGTTCTAGTGCCCTCGCCAATTCGTTGATATATATGTTGAAGAGGGTGGGGCTTAAGCTGCATCCCTGTCTCACCCCCCGGCCCTGTGGAAATAAATGTGTGATTTTTGCCAATTTTAACCACACACTTGTTGTTTGTGTACATGGATTTTATAATGTCGTATGTTTTCCCCCCAACAACACTTTCCATCAATTTGTATAGCAGACCCTTGTGCCAAATTGAGTCAAACGCTTTTTTGAAATCAACAAAGCATGAGAAGGCTTTGCCTTTGTTTTGGTTTGTTCTTTTGTCAATTACGGTGTGCAGGGTGAATACATGGTCTGTCGTACATTAATTTGGTTCCAAATATTGGGGATTATGCCAGAGCTAAGGATGATGTTAAAGAGTTTAAGTATAGCCAATTGGAATTTGTGGTCTGTATATTTTATCATTTCATTTAGGATACCATCAACACCACAGGCCTTTTTGGGTTGGAGGGTTTGTATTTTGTCCTGTAGTTCTTTCAATTTAATTGGAGAATCCAGTGGGTTCTAGTGGTCTTCAATAGTTGATTCTAAGATTTTTATTTGATCATGTATATGTTTTTGCTGTTTGTTCTTTGTTATATGACCAAAAAGATTGGAGAAGTGGTTTATCCATACATCTCAGTTTTGGATAGATAACTTGCTGCTCCAGTTCTTATCACGACAATAGTTCACACCCTTCCTGAGTGATGGTAGATGGGAGTCACACTATGGCAGTCAATGTGTCTGAGGAGAGAGAGGAAGAGTTTTCAGAGCTGTGGGATTCTGGAAGACATTGACGTCCCTATCTATCTATCTATCTATCTATCTATCTATCTATCTATCTATCTATCTATCTATCTATCTATCTATCTATCTATCTATCTATCTATCTATCTATCTATCTATCTATGTCTGTCTGTCTGTCTGTCTGTCTGTCTGTCTGTCTGTCTGTCTGTCTGTCTGTCTGTCTGTCTGTCTGTCTGTCTGTCTGTCTGTCTGTCTGTCTGTCTGTCTGTCTGTCTGTCTGTCTGTCTGTCTGTCTGTCTGTCTGTCTGTCTGTCTGTCTGTCTGTCTGTCTGTATTTCATAAAGGCTGACTGAAATGATGACAATGTCAGTAATATCAGGCAAAAACATTTTCAACATTTAAAGTCAGCAAGGTACAAGCTACAGTGAATGGACTCCATACATATTTCATATTCAGTCTAATTTCCAATGTGCTGACCCTACCACCCCAGCCTGGTCAGCAGACACCCTCGTGCTCGTCTATGGTGCTCCACTACCCTGTCTGCAGTGTCTTTATAGTGTCTTTATAGCGTCTTTATAGTGTCTTTATAGTGTCTTTATAGTGTCTTTATAGTGTCTTTATAGCGTCTTATAGTGTCTTATAGTGTCTTATAGTGTCTTTATAGTGTCTTATAGTGTCTTATAGTGTCTTATAGTGTCTTTATAGTGTCTTATAGTGTCTTTATAGTGTCTTATAGTGTCTTATAGTGTCTTTATAGTGTCTTATAGTGTCTTTATAGTGTCTTTATAGTGTCTTATAGTGTCTTTATAGTGTCTTATAGTGTCTTTATAGTGTCTTATAGTGTCTTTATAGTGTAGTGTCTTATAGTGTAGCGTTTTTATTGAGTAGCGTCTTTATAGTGTAGTTCAAAAAAGTTAACCCAAAATAAGCTAGCAGCGCTATTAAAAGTCTTATTGAAAAATTTAATGAAAGTTAACCTCCAAATAACCAAAACTTCCACTCTCAGAGCATTACAGTTTTTCTCCATTGGTTTGGCTCATTTCTTGAAACAGAAATTACATTCTCAAAACTACATGGACAAACCTCCAAACCACTTGGCAATTGTTCACAACAGAATTGAATTTCTCATTCATTTCATCAAATTGCAAATGTCTAAGTACATGTCTCAATGTCTCAGTACATCTTTGCAAATGATTAAGTACAGGTAGCCTACATTTAGCACAATTTCCAAGTGAATAGATCTTGTTGATCTAAACTGATTGTTGATTCTCAGTCTAATGGTTGTTCGCTCCAAAACGTGTCAGCGTCATTTCATTGTATAAGTCATCACATGCACAATAGTCTGTTCAATTGTCAAAATTAGTCAAGAACATAATACCATGAATACCATATATGAATCCCTTGGAACATTTGATAAATTTATTACAGCAATTGACAGTCAGGTGAAACTAGAACTTGACTAACGAAGGAGGAGTTTCACACATCTCAGATGACCAATCAAACAGTATGTTTAGTTACCTGACAGGTGCTGTCCATGACTGTGAATGCTGCCAAACATGTATGTAAAGAGCTTGACCATGCAGGACCAGTACAATTTCTGAACATGGAGGCACCTGGCCAAGTAAATGAACAAGGGCAACTGCCTGCTCGAGGAAGAGGAAGAAGAAGAAGAGGAGGAGGAGGAGTAAGGGTGCGTGGTGGTGGAATAGGGGGAAGAGGCCGAGGAGCACGAAGACACCATGCTGTCCCGGATGAAATTCGGGCCACAATTATAGACCATGTCATCAACCATGGCCTCACAATGGCGGAGGCAGGTCGCCGAGTGCAGCCTAATGTGCCTCGCTCAACAGTCTCCTCCATCATCCAAACCTTTCGCAGGGAAAACAGGTATGTAGTCAGTCAATGATGGAATTATATGTTGTATAGGACAGGACACTGTGCATAGAGCAAGAAATATATTTATTTACATATTTACCTATTCATTTAGGTGTGTGTGTGATAGGCCTACAGTAATATCTTACCTCAATGGGATGTTATGATACTAAAAATGACAAGAAAAACATTGGAGAAAATAAACTATGGAATAGTTTATTTTCTACAGTATTGATGATACAGTTTACAGTAGTATTCCAGTCACTGTGCAGTGATGCATTAGAATTGTGGTAAAGTTACTGTAAGTAAAACAACAATACAATTACATAGGTAACTCATTCTGTAAGGAATACATAAGGTATACATTACGAATGGAGTGTTGTCCTTTGACTTCTATATCTAGGATTGGACGACAACCTTGCACAGGTGGCAGAGGAAAACTTCTCAATGAACAACAAGAACAAGAGATCTGTAACATGGTGATGGCAAATAATGCCATCACATTGAGACAGATCCGCGCTGCAATCCTACAAGACAATGCCATATTCCAAAATGTCAACTCTATAAGCATCTCCACAATAGACCGGATATTGAAGAAGCATCAGATGACAATGAAGCAAATTTACAGGGTACCATTTGAGAGGAACTCTGATAGAGTGAAAGAGCTGCGGTACCAGTATGTACATGTAAGTCAGTTACTGGTTGTCCATCATTATAACATTTTTACAATTAAGCAGTGGTTCCCAAACTTTTTGGCTTCAGTACCCACTTTACCTGATTTGTGTATCCAGGTAATCCAGGTATGGAAGTATTTGATTTATCTGACTTCAACATTTCGCCTAAAAACTGCAGCTTACTGTATGATGCAATTATCATTATAATCCTTATTTTGAAGAATATAACATACAATAAGAAAAGGGGTCAAAGAGCTGCAATTAGTGCCTCCCATGTAAATCTATCTAATACTGTGGGTTTTACTGTAACATTTCAGTAAGTCTAGTCATTGATGATTTCCCCCCCCCTTTCTGTCAAATACCCCTGTAGTACCTCTGCATAGGGGTACATGTACCCCAGGTTTGGAACCACTGGAGTAGTGGCCAGTAGTATATTGAACTTGTGGAGAACATAGAACATTCCTATGTAATTGTCTGTAACTGTAGTGTATGACTCTTCTGTATGACTGATTTGATGTTTTCTTTTTTACGCTATTGTAGAGAATAATGGCATTGGAAGGAAACGAGACCCATCACATCCTCGTGTTTGTGGATGAAGCTGGCTTCAACCTGGCCAAGGGGCCGAAGACGTGGCCGTAATATTATTGGCCACCGGGCCATGGTGGATGTCCCAGGCCAGCGAGGGGGGCAATATAACTATGTGTGCTGCCATATCGGAGAATGGTGTGGCCACTCACATCCCCAGTCTTGGCCCATACAATACACAGAAGCTCCTCATCTTCTTGGACCGCCTTCATGTTGATTTGATCCCCTGAAAATGAGAGCGGTCTCGTGAGGGCCTCACCTACCACAATATGTCATTGTATGGGACAATGTGAATTTCCACCGTGGCCCGCTCATCAGGGCCTGGTTCACTACTCATCCAAGGATGGTCATGGTGTTCCTACCACCTTACTCTCCTTTCCTCAATCCTATTGAGGAGTATTTCTCCGCTTGGAGGTGGAGAGTGTATGAGCATCGGGCTCAAGATCAGAGGTCCCTGCTCCATGCAATGGACGCTGCGTGTGAGGATATTACAGGAGATCAGTGTAGGGGATGGTTGCGACATGCACGCCGCTTTCTTCCCTCGTTGCATCGCAAGGGAGAATATACGCTGTGATGTGGACGAGAATCTGTGGCCAGACAGACAGCAGCGTGTGGATGGCCAGGAGGGTGAGGACAGCGACCAGTGAAGAACTGTTAGTTGTGAAACTCCAGCTTTATTTACAGCACTGTAGGCTGCATATAATTTTCATTGTTTTTTGTTTGTGTGTTTATATTACAGTATATTATGCTGTATACATTTTCTTTTACTCTGATGTATGGAAGTTACTTTATGTGTGTGAATGATAATGGTTACAATTTCCTTGGCAGTATGAGTGCAATGTGTGATGTCAAACCTTGGAGGCTACTCTTACCCTAAAATCCTATTTATTTTTTTCAGTTTTATACACAATTGTATTCTGTTAGCTAGACAAAAAACAGTACAGTAACCATTGTCAATGAAGGACTGGGCTAAGACTGAAAGGTGGACATGAGGGATATTTCAATGGTCCTCTGCCATAGTGACAAAACATCTAAACATTTTGACTTGCAGTGCTTACACAATGCCAAAGGGACGAAGCATTTTGGGGGCACTGACTGTTTAAATGAGAAGGAAATTTAGTTTTGACACATGCGTGAACTGTTTTGGGAGAGGTATGAGCTTTTGCAGGTGAACCATGGTGTTGTGCCGAACCATCCACGTTATTTTGGCTAAAGCACCAAGAGTGTTGAGAACGTCCGGTCTGTTTCAAGAAATGAGCCAAAGCAATTGAGAAGGATCTTTGCCATTTTCGTGGCACTGACTCCTTATATGGGAAAGGAATTTAGTTTTGAAGCATGAGTGAACAGTTTTAGGAGAGATATGAGCTTTTGCAAGTGAGCTATAGTGTTGTGCTGAACTGTAAGACTGTTTTGCCAAATGATCTTAGAGTTTTGAGAATGTAATTTCTGTTTCAAGAAATGAGCCAAACCAATGGAGAAAAACTGTAATAAAACCTCCCAGAAAAACTTTCAAGGAACCAGAGTAAAACGTTCTCAGAACATCCCTGCAACCTAAAAGTAAACGTTCCCAGAAGAGGCTAAATCTTCACTTCTGTTCTCAGAGCGTTTAAAACATTTTCAGTTTTACCAGTCAGGAAACGTACGGCTTCAGTCCCACAAACAATGTGAAACCAAAAACATATGTTCCCACAACTTCCAAGGAAACAAATGTGCTAGCTGGGATGTATTCTCCCTCCATTACATCACAGGCACACCCCTTTCAACTGACCCTTGTCTCACCCTGCATTCCACCTGGCTCCCCCTCTACCTCCCCCTCTACCTCCCCCTCTGCCTCTGCCTCTACCTCCCCCTCCCCCTCTATCTCCCCCTCCCCCTCTACCTCCCCTCTACCTCCCCCTCTACCTCCCCCTCTGCCTCCCCCTCTACCTCCCCCCTCTGCCTCCCCCCTCTACCTCCCCCTCTGCTTCCCCCTCTACCTCCCCCTCTACCTCCCCCTCTGCCTCCCCCTCTACCTCCCCCTCCACCTCCCCCTCTACCTCCCCTCTACCTCCCCTCTACCTCCCCTCTCTACCTTCCCTCTACCTCCTCCTCCACCACCCCTCTACCTCCCCCTCCACCACCCCCTCCCCTCCCCCTCTGCCTCCCCCTCTACCTCCCCTCTACCTCCCCCTCTACCACCCCCTCCACCTCCCCTCTACCTCCCCCTCTACCTCCCCTCCCCCTCTACCTCCCCCATTAGATTCATTATGGGGTAACCTTAGCCCCTACCTCCCCCTCTACCTCCCCTCCACCTCCCCTCTACCTCCCCCTCCACCACCCCCCTCTACCTCCCCCTTTACCACCCCCCACCCCCTCTACCTCCCCCTCTACCTCCCCCTCTACCACCCCCTCCCCTCTACCTCCCCCTCTACCTCCCCCCTCTACCACCCCCTCCCCCTCTACCTCCCCCTCTACCTCCCCTCCACCTCCCCCTCTACCTCCCCCTCTACCACCCCCCACCCCCTCTACCTCCCCTCTACCTCCCCCTCTACCTCCCTCCACCTCCCCCTCTACCTCCCCTCTACCTATACCTCCCCCTCTACCTCCCCCTCTACCTCCCCCTCCCCCCTCTACCTCCCCCTCTACCACCCCCTCTACCACCCCCCACCCCCTCTACCTCCCCCTCTACCTCCCCTCTACCTCCCCCTCTACCTCCCCCTCTACCACCCCCCACCCCCTCTACCTCCCCCTCTACCACCCCCCACCCCTCTACCTCCCCCTCTACCTCCCCCTCTACCTCCCCCTCTACCTCCCCCTCTACCTCCCCCTCTACCTCCCCCTCCACCTCCCCCTCCACCTCCCCCTCCACCTCCCCCTCTAACTCCCCATCCACCTCCCCCTCTACCTCCCCCTCTACCTCCCCCTCTACCACCCCCACCCCTCTACCTCCCCCTCTACCTCCCCTCTACCACCCCTCTACCTCCCCCTCCACCTCCCCTCTACCTCCCCCTCTACCACCCCCTCCACCTCCCCCTCTACCTCCCCCTCTACCTCCCCCTCTACCTCCCCCTCTACCTCCCCCTCCACCTCCCCCTCTACCTCTACCTCCCCCTCTACCTCCCCCTCTACCTCCCCCATTAGATTCATTATGGGGTAACCTTAACCCCTGCCTCCCCCTGGCCCATCCTCAGTTCCGTTAGCAGGTAACCCTACCGCTCCAGTCTGAGGGGGACAGGAAGTGTCTTGTTGAATGTTTACGCCCCATCTATTTCCAGGCTGAGGGGTGAAACAAGAGCCCTGGCAGCTGTGACCAGGAAGCACACACACACACACACACACACACACACACACACACACACACACACACACACACACACACACACACACACAGGGCAGCTTAGTGCAGGAAGACAGCCTGTCCAACTGATCCTCATGATATCTGGAGAATCTTTCACCCTGGGTCACATGGCCAGAGGGGGACAAGGACAGGGCACATCTTTCCCACAGAGACCCACAGAGGCGCACCATATAGGAACAGAGACCCACAGAGATGCACCATATAGGAACAGAGACCCACAGAAGCTCACAGAGGCTCACCATAGGGACCCACAGTCAATGAACAGCATTCTTCCATAGGTATTCCTCTTGTCCAGATGGGACAGGGCAGTGATGGCGATTATATAGTACAGGAGAGAGCCAAGGACAGGGCAGTTTGCTTACACAGTGGGACTGTCAGCACATAGCACACCACATAGCACACCACCTAGCACACCACATAGCACACCACATAGCACACCACCTAGCACACCACATAGGACACCACATAGGACAGTCACCAGTCCACCAGACAGACAACAGCAGAAGATTGAGACCATGGTACCATGCACCCCTGTCAACCACTTGCATGACCACTCTTTTATCATAAATTGATTTGCGTTTTAATGTGGGAAATAAGTATTTGACCCCTCTGCAAAACATGACTTAGTACTTGGTGGCAAAACCCTTGTTGGCAATCACAGAGGTCAGACGTTTCTTGTAGTTGGCCACCAGGTTTGCACACATCTCAGGAGGGATTTTGTCCCACTCCTCTTTGCAGATCTTCTCCCAGTCATTAAGGTTTCGAGGCTGACGTTTGGCAACTCGAACCTTCAGCTCCCTCCACAGATTGTCTATGGGATTAAGGTCTGGAGACTGGCTAGGCCACTCCTGGACCTTAATGTGCTTCTTCTTGAGCCACTCCTTTGTTGCCTTGGCCGTGTGTTTTGGGTCATTGTCATGCTGGAATACCCATCCATGACCCATTTTCAATGCCCTGGCTGAGGGAAGGAGGTTCTCACCCAAGATTTGACGGTACATGGCCCCGTCCATCGTCCCTTTGATGCGGTGAAGTTGTCCTGTCCCCTTAGCAGAAAAATACCCCCAAAGCATAATGTTTCCACCTCCATGTTTGACGGTGGGGATGGTGTTCTTGGGGTCATAGGCAGCATTCCTCCTCCTCCAAACACGGCGAGTTGACTTGATGCCAAAGAGCTCCATTTTGGTCTCATTTGACCACAACACTTTCACCCAGTTCTCCTCTGAATCATTCAGATGTTCATTGGCAAACTTCAGACGGGCATGTATATGTGCTTTCTTGAGCAGGGGGACCTTGCGGGCGCTGCAGGATTTCAGTCCTTCACGGCGTAGTGTGTTGCCAATTGTTTTCTTGGTGACTATGGTCCCAGCTGCCTTGAGATCATTGACAAGATCCTCCCGTGTAGTTCTGGGCTGATTCCTCACCGTTCTCATGATCATTGCAACTCCACGAGGTGAGGTCTTGCATGGAGCCCCAGGCCGAGGGAGATTGACAGTTCTTTTGTGTTTCTTCCATTTGCGAATAATCGCACCAACTGTTGTCACCTTCTCACCAAGCTGCTTGGCGATGGTCTTGTAGCCCATTCCAGACTTGTGAAGGTCTACAATCTTGTCCCTGACATCCTTGGAGAGCTCTTTGGTCTTGGCCATGGTGGAGAGTTTGGAATCTGATTGATTTCTTCTGTGGACAGGTGTCTTTTATACAGGTAACAAGCTGAGATTAGGAGCACTCCCTTTAAGAGTGTGCTCCTAATCTCAGCTTGTTACCTGTATAAAAGACACCTGGGAGCCATAAATCTTTCTGATTGAGAGGGGGTCAAATACTTATTTCCCTCATTAAAATGGAAATCAATTTATAACATTTTTGACATGCGTTTTTCTGGATTTCTTTGTTGTTATTCTGTCTCTCACTGTTCAAATAAACCTACCATTAAAATTATAGACTGATCATTTCTTTGTCAGTGGGCAAACTTACAAAATCAGAAGGCGATCAAATACTTTTTTCCCTCACTGTATATCGCACGACCCACGTGGAGTTCCAGGTCTCCGGCAGCCTCTGGAACTGCCGTTCTGCGGCCAACAAGACAGAGTTCATCTCAGCCTATGCTACCCTCCAGTCCCTCGACTTCTTGGCGCTGACGGAAACATGGATTACCACTGAAAACACTGCTACTCCTACTGCTCTTTCCTCGTCTGACCATGTGTTCTCGCATACCCGGAGAGCATCTGGTCAGTGGGGTGGTGGCACAGGAATCCTCATCTCTCCCAAGTGGACATTCTCTCTTTTTCCCCTGAACCATCTGTCTATCTCCTCATTTGAATTCCATGCTGTCACAGTCACTAGCCCATTCAAGCTTAACATCCTTGTCATTTATCGCCCTCCAGGTTCCCTTGGATAGTTCATCAATGAGCTTGACGCCTTGATAAGTTCCTTTCCTGAGGATGGCTCACCCCTCACAGTTCTGGGTGACTTCAACTTCCCTACGTCTACCTTTGACCCATTTCTCTCTGCCTCCTTCTTGCCACTCCTCTCCTCTTTTGACCTCTCCCTCTCACCGTCCCCCCCTACTCACAAGGCAGGCAATATGCTTGACCTCATCTTTATTAGATGCTGTTCTTCTACTAATCTCACTGCAACTCCCCTCCAAGTCTCCGACCACTATTTGTATCCTTTTCCTCTCTCGCTCTCACTCTGCCCCTACTCAGATGGTAATGCGCCGTCGCACCCTTCGCTCTCTCTCTCCCGCTACTCTCTCCTCTTCCATCCTATCATCTCTTTCCTTTGCTCAATCCTTCTCCCTCCAATCTTCTGATTCTGCCTCCTCAACCCTCCTCTCCTCCCTTTCTGCATCCTTTGACTCTCTATGTCCCCTATCCTCCCAGCCGGCTCGGTCCTCCCCTCCAGCTCCATGGCTAAACGACTCATTGCGAGCTCACAGAACAGGGCTCCGGGCAGCCGAGCGGAAATGGAGGAAAACTAGACTCCATGCGGACCTGGCATCTTTTCACTCCCTCCTCTCTACATTTTCTTCATCTGTTTTTGCTGCTAAAGCCACTTTCTACCACTCTAAATTCCAAGCATCTGCCTCTAACCCTAGGAAGCTCTTTGCCACCTTCTCCTCCCTGCTGAATCCTCCTCCCCCCTCCCTCTCTGTGGATGACTTCGTCAACCATTTTGAAAATAAGGTTGACGACATCCGATCCTCATTTGTTAAGTCAAATGACACTGCTGGTCCTGCTCACACTGCCCTACCCTATGTTTTGACTTCTTTCTCCCCTCTCTCTCCAGATGAAATCTTGCGACTTGTGATGGCCGGCCGCCCAACAACCTGCCCGCTTGACCCTATGCCCTCCTCTCTTCTCCAGACCATCTCCGGTGACCTTCTCCCTTACCTCACCTCGCTCATCAACTCATCCTTGACCGCTGGCTATCTCCCTTCCGTCTTCAAGAGAGCGAGAGTTGCACCCCTTCTCAAAAAACCAACACTCGATCCCTCTGATGTCAACAACTACAGATTAGTATCCCTTCTTTCTTTTCTCTCCAAAACTCTTGAGCGTGCCGTCTTTAGCCAACTCTCTTGCTATCTCTCTCAGAATGACCTTCTTGATCCAAACCAGTCAGGTTTCAAGACTGGTCATTCAACTGAGACTGCTCTTCTCTGTGTCATGGAGGCTCTCCGCACTGCTGAAGCTAACTCTCTCTCCTCTGCTCTTGTCCTTCTAGACCTGTCTGCTGCCTTTGATACGGTGAACCATCAGATCCTCCTCTCCACCCTCTCCGAGTTGGGCATCTCCGGCGCGGCTCACTCTTGGATTGCGTCCTACCTGACCGGTAAGTCGCTCTGGATAAGAGCGTCTACCAAGTGGCGTGGCGAGAATCTGTCTCCGCACCACGTGCTCTCACCACTGGTGTCCCCCAGGGCTCAGTTCTAGGCCCTCTCCTATTCTCGCTATACACCAAGTCACTTGGCTCTGTCATATCCTCACATGGCCTCTCCTATCATTGCTACGCAGACGACACACAACTAATCTTCTCCTTTCCCCCTTCTGATAACCAGGTGGCGAATAGCATCTCTGCATGTCTGGCAGACATATCAGTGTGGATGACGGCTCACCACCTCAAGCTGAACCTCGGCAAGACGGAGCTGCTCTTCCTTCCGGGGAAGGACTGCCCGTTCCATGATCTCGCCATCACGGTTGACAACTCCGTTGTGTCCTCCTCCCAGAGTGCAAAGAGCCTTGGCGTGACCCTGGACAACACCCTGTCATTCTACGCTAAGCGGTGACCCGATCCTGTAGGTTCATGCTCTACAACATTTGGAGAGTATGACCCTGCCTTACACAGGAAGCGGCACAGGTCCTAATCCAGGCACTTGTCATCTCCCGTCTAGATTACTGCAACTCGCTGTTGGCTGGGCTCCCTGCCTGTGCCATTAAACCCCTACAACTCATCCAGAATGCCGCAGCCCGTCTGGTGTTCAACCTTCAGTTGGCTTCCTTGGCTTCCAGTTGAATCTCGCATCTGCTACAAGACCATGGTGCTTGCCTACGGAGCTGTGAGGGGAACGGCACCTCCGTACCTTCAGGCTCTGATCAGTCCCTACACCCAAACGAGGGCATTGCGTTCATCCACCTCTGGCCTGCTGGCCACCCTACCTCTGCGGAAGCACAGTTCCCGCTCAGCCCAGTCAAAACTGTTCGCTGCGTTGGCACCCCAATGGTGGAACAAGCTCCCTCATGACGCCAGGACAGCGGAGTCACTCACTACCTTCTGGAGACACTTGAAATCCCACCTCTTTAAGGAATACCTGGGATAGGATAAAGAAATCCTTCTACCCCCCCTTACCCCACCCCAAAGAAATAAAAAAAATATATATATATTTTAAAGTGGTTATCCCGCTGGCTATAAGGTGAATGCACCAATTTGTAAGTCGCTCTGCATAAGAGCGTCTGCTAAATGACGTAAATGTCAAATGTAAATGTAGCCATCATAACCACTGTCTGTCAACCACTATACCACCGCTCTGATATCAAATAGTTATTCCCGGCTGTATGTAATGACACAAAATATTTCCTGAGCAAATAATGTAAAAAATAAATACATAAAAAAAACAAAATACCGCAAAGTTTCCTAAGGGCTATTCGCTAGGCCGCCATCTCCGTCGGCACCATCATCATTTACGGAGAGTCAATATCATGTTATATATCATGACCACTGTTATACAATGACCACTGTGCTATAGGAGAGATTACGGATGGGGCAGGCCTTTCCCCAAGAGTGCTTCCTCTAGCTCTGACCTTCAATCCACAAATAAAGTTCCCTCAGAAAAGTAGTAGTGCTACCAATCCAACCAGAGCCATGGCTTTGCCTCTCCAGTCCCCATTAACCAGACTGTGTGTGTGTGTGTGTGTGTGTGTGTGTGTGTGTGTGTGTGTGTGTGTGTGTGTGTGTGTGTGTGTGTGTGTGTGTGTGTGTGTGTGTGTGTGTGTGTGCGTGTGCGTGTGCGTGTGCGTGTGCGTGCGTGTGCGTGTGCGTGTGCGTGTGTGTGTGTGCGTGTGTGTGTGTGTGCACGCCCTTATGGCCTCTTTGACTCTCTGTTCCCTATTAACCAGACTGGCATCTGTGGTAAAGAAAGTTTCAGCTTCACCCTGTCAGGACCTGACCCTGGTACAGCTATTAATATACACATCAGAAACTGTGTGTCTGAAAATGAGGATTTTCTATTTTACCTTTATTTAACTAGGCAAGTCATTTAAGAACAAATTCTTATTTACAATGACGGTCTACACCGGCAAAACCCGGACGACGCTGGGCCAATTGTGCGCCGCCCTATGGGACTCCCAATCACAGCCGGTTGTGATACAGCCTGGAATCGAACCAGGGGGTCTGTAGTGACGCTTCGAGCACTGAGATGCAGTGCTTTAGACCGCTGCGTCACTCGGGAGCCCTGGTTGGAAAATAGCTGTGGATGGAGATTAAATGGATGAAAACACTTCATTACGGATGTGATGGGTGATTTGTAGGAGTCAGGCGCAGGAGGGTAAATCACAGAATACAGAGTTACGCAGAATAGGGTCAACCAGTCCAGTGCGCAAAACAGGCGCACTGGAACCAAACAGGCACACGGGGAAAATATACCCCGGCAATACAAAATACACTGAGCTCAACCGAGCTACACTTTCCTCACATTAAACAATCACCCACAAGGACAAGGGGGCAGAGGGAACACTTGTACAGGTACTAATGAAGGGATATGAACCAGGTGTGTGTAATAGACAAGACAAAACAAATGGAATAATGAGATGCGATGCGGCAGTGGCTAGAAGGCCGGTGACGACGAACGCCGAAGCAAGCCCGAACAAGGAGAGGAGGCAGCTTCGGAGGAAGTTGTGACAACGGAAGTGGTCAGATGACGCGGATCCTATGCTACAGGACTGTTTTGCTAGCACAGACTGGAATATGTTCCGGGATTCATCCAATGGCATTGAGGAGTACACCACCTCAGTCACCAGCTTCATCAATAAGTGCATCGACGACGTCGTCCCCACAGTGACCGTACGTACATATCCCAACCAGAAGCCATGGATTACAGGCAACATCCGCACCGAGCTAAAGGCTAGAGCTGCCGCTTTCAAGGTGCGGGACTCTAATCCGGACACATAAGAAATCCCGCTATGCCCTCCGACGAACCATCAAACAGGCAAAGCGTCAATACAGGACTTATGTGGCAGGGCTTGCAAACTATTACGAATTACAAAGGGTACCAGCCACGAGCTGCCCAGTGAGGCGCGCCAACCAGACGAGCTAAATGCCTTTTATGCTCGCTTTGAGGCAAGCAACACTTAAGCATGCAGAGAGCACCAGCTGTTCCGGACATATGATTTTGAATTGATTCTGAAAAGTGAATGGTGAAAAATATTAAGATTAGTCTTTCAAATTAAAAAAAGTGAATAAGATTACTTTATGTAAACTACAGCCCATTAAAAATGGTAAAGGGGTCCATTTGGCTGCGTTTACACAGGCAGCCCATTCCTGATGTTTTTCTTGATATTTTGCCCTATTATTGGCAAAAGATCTGATCTGATTGGTCAAAAGACCAATTAGTGGAAAAAAGAATCAGAATTGGGTTGCCTGTGTAAACGCAGCCATATGGACCCATGTTGTAGCCCACATGGGTTTGTCGAAAATGGTTAACCCAACTTGGTACCAGCTAAGATGTCCATTTAGAGTCCTTGGTAAAGACTGAAATGTTGCACTAGATCAGTGGCATAAATACTTAATGATGTTTTCTTTTCACAGCTACCAATGAACAGGCCTGGATCAAACGTAAAAGGCAGAGGAGACTTCTGATCTCAGACTGACTCAGACATGGAAGAGTAGAGGTCCTGACAGTGGTAACATAGCGACAGTCTATGTCTAGCGATTTGTCAAATCTTACTCTCTGTCAAACCCCATTGACCTGACTAGTGTCAGTCAGACAGCACCCTACCCTGGATGTATGCTACTGTACTATGCTGTGTCTCAGGTTGATGATGCGTCCCTGTCTTCCTCTGTCCCCGCCCTCAGGCGCAGGAGCAGTATGATGATGCATTGAGCTCGGGACAGCAAGCCTTCCTATTGGAGGAGAGTGATGAGAGCCCGGACGTGTTCAAGCTGAGTGTGGGTATTCTGCCTTCAGGGGAGAAGGCCTCTGTCAGCCCGACGGGGCTGAATACTGTCCAGGATGTTACTCGACACACTGAACGGAGTGGTAGGTGCTATGAAAGGGATGTTTTACAAAAAAAATGTACTTGTAGTATTTTGTTCATTAGTCCACTGTTAATTCAATCCCAAAAAGTGTGCATGTTAGCAATCAAGTTTTCAAGATAGAGCACTTTCAGAGCAAAAAGAGTGATGAAATGAACAAAATTATCATCATCCATAATACTGGTCCATTTTTGTTTTTTGACCACACCAATTCCTCACCAAGCCTTTGAATTGAATCAGGTACGTGAGTGCTAGGGAGAAAAAAAACTACAATGTGCACCTTTTGGGACCAGGATTGGGGAACACTGCTGTACTGAACGTCCTCCATCTTGAGAACTTCACTGCACATTTTTGGGATTGTACACTGGGTGAGGATAGGGCCGGGCGATATTTATGTTTTTTGCGCGATATTCCAATTGCCTGTATGGCAAGAATCGAGGTTTAGTTATTTTTTATGAGCGTTTATGTTCTCATGTTGTCTTTCTGGTCTTGTCTCCTTCACTCCTCTGTGCTTCCCATTTATACCAGAGATATAATGACGAGATGCTCATGCCTCCTCCCTAACAGCGGGAGTCGTTGTCCCGATGGTAGAAGGGCAGGCAAAAAGGTCCAAAATAAGACCATAGAAAGCATTGGCTTTGCCCCTTCCTCTTCCACACACACCCGGTCCCTCACACCAACAAAACTCGTTATTTGCAGGTCCAAAAGAATTGGTAATATGGACACAACATTTTTTTGGAGACATTATTTTTCTGTAATAGAGAAGTTCACCTTTCTAATGATACCCTTTTTATGTCTCAACTCCTCAAATTGAGCTCAGAGCGGACACTACTAAAACAGGAGTATGAATGAACACTGATTCTGGAAAATTTATGCTCAGTTTGTTGAGCAGTCCAAAGACTGTTATACTAGCTGTCCAGTATGTGTTTCACAAAATGTGCAATAATCATAAAACACAATTCTATAAGGAATTGGCAAATAAGTCTCATTCTGAGAAATAAGGTAGGCCACTTAATTTCAACATCTGAACAAAGTGGACAGACTAACATGCTGTTCAAACAGTTGGAGACAGACAGAAGGATGAGTTCATAACAATTCAACTGTTCAAGGTTGAGGTTGTTATCCTGGAACCACACGACCAGGTCTCTGATCTCCTCCCTATAGGCTGTCTCATCGTTGTCGGTGATCAGGCCTACCACTGTTGTGTCGTCGGCAAACTTAATGATGGTGTTGGAGTCGTGCCTGGCCATGCAGTCATGGGTGAACAGGGAGTACAGGAGGGGACTGAGCACGCACCCCTGAGGGGCCCCTGTGTTGAGGATCAGTGTGGCAGATGTGTTGTTACCTACCCTTATCACCTGGGGGCGGCACGTCAGGAATTCCAGGATCCAGTTGCAGAGGAAGGTGCTTAGTCCCCAGGATCCTTAGCTTAGTGATGAGCTTTGAGGGTATTATGGTGTTGAATGCTGAGCTGTAGTCAATGAATAGCATTGTCATGTAGGTGTTCCTCTTGTCCAGGTGGGAAAGGGCAGTGTGG
The DNA here is from genome assembly GCF_020615455.1 of Coregonus clupeaformis. Taxonomy (NCBI): domain Eukaryota; kingdom Metazoa; phylum Chordata; class Actinopteri; order Salmoniformes; family Salmonidae; genus Coregonus; species Coregonus clupeaformis. Next base: position 586,349 of record NW_025533461.1, on the reverse strand, counting down.
AGTGCAATAGAGATTGCATCATCTGTGGATCTGTTGGGGCGGTATGCAAATTGGAGTGGGTCTAGGGTTTCTGGGATAATGGTGTTGATGTGAGCCATGACCAGCCTTTCAAAGCACTTCATGGCTACAGACGTCAGTGCTACGGGTCGGTAGTCATTTAGACAGGTTATCTTGGTGTCCTTGGAAATGGGGACTATGGTGGTCTGCTTGAAACATGTTGGTATGATAGACTCAGTCAGGGACATGTTGAAAATGTCAGTGAAGACACTTGCCAGTTGGTCAGCACATGCTCAGAGTACACGTCCTGGTAATCCGTCTGGCCCTGCGGCCTTGTGAATGTTGACCTGCTTAAAAGTCTTACTCAAATTGGCTACGGAGAGCGTGATCACATAGTCTTCCGGAACAGCTGGTGCTCTCATGCATGCTTCAGTGTTATTTGCCTCGAAGCGAGCATAGAAGTGGTTTAGCTCGTCTGGAAGTCTTGTGTCACTGGGCAGCTCGTGGCTGTGCTTCCCTTTGTAGTCTGTAATAGTTTTCAAGCCCTGCCACATCCGACGAGCGTCAGAGCCGGTGTATAACTATTCAGCCCCCAAAGTCAATACTTTGTAGAGCCACCTTTTGCAGCAATTACAGCTGCAAGTCTCATGGAATATGTCTCTATCAATCAATCAATTTTATTTTATATAGCCCTTCGTACATCAGCTAATATCTCGAAGTGCTGTACAGAAACCCAGCCTAAAACCCCAAACAGCTAGTAATGCAGGTGTAGAAGCACGGTGGCTAGGAAAAACTCCCTAGAAAGGCCAAAACCTAGGAAGAAACCTAGAGAGGAACCAGGCTATGAGGGGTGGCCAGTCCTCTTCTGGCTGTGCCGGGTGGAGATTATAACAGAACCATGCCAAGATGTTCAAAAATGTTCATAAGTGACAAGCATGGTCAAATAATAATCAGGAATAAATCTCAGTTGGCTTTTCATAGCCGATCATTAAGAGTTGAAAACAGCAGGTCTGGGACAGGTAGGGGTTCCATAACCGCAGGCAGAACAGTTGAAACTGGAATAGCAGCAAGGCCAGGCGGACTGGGGACAGCAAGGAGTCACCACGGCCGGTAGTCCCGACGTATGGTCCTAGGGCTCAGGTCTCTCAGTTGGCTTTTCATAGCCGATCATTAAGAGTTGAAAACAGCAGGTCTGGGACAGGTAGGGGTTTCGTAACCGCAGGCAGAACAGTTGAAACTGGAATAGCAGCAAGGCCAGGCGGACTGGGGACAGCAAGGTGTCAGCATGCCCGGTAGTCCTGACGTATGGTCCTAGGGCTCAGGTTCTCAGAGAGAAAGAGAGAACGAGAGAATTAGAGAGAGCATACTTAAATTCACACAGGACACTGGATAAGACAGGAGAAGTACTCCAGGTATAACCAACTAACCCCAGCCCCCCGACACATAAACTACTGCAGCATAAATACTGGAGGCTGAGACAGGAGCGGTCCGGAGACACTGTGGCCCCATCCGAAGAAACCCCGGACAGGGCCAAACAGGAAGGATATAACCCCACCCACTCTGCCAAAGCACAGCCCCCGCACCACTAGAGGGATATCCTCAACCACCAACTTACAATCCTGAGACAAGGCCGAGTATAGCCCACAGAGGTCTCCACCACAGCACAAACCAAGGGGGGCTCCAACCCAGACAGGAAGATCACGTCAGTAACTCAACCCATTCAAGTGACGCACCCCTCCTAGGGACGGCATGAAAGAGCACCAGCAAGCCAGTGACTCAGCCCCTGTAACAGGGTTAGAGGCAGAGAACCCCAGTGGAGAGAGGGGAACCGGCCTGGCAGAGACAGCAAGGGCTGTTCGTTGCTCCAGAGCCTTTCCGTTCACCTTCACACTCCTGGGCCAGACTACACTCAATCATATGACCTACTGAAGAGATAAGTCTTCAGTAAAGACTTAAAGGTTGAGACCGAGTCTGCGTCTCTCACATGGGTAGGCAGACTGTTCCATAAAAATGGAGATCTATAGGAGAAAGCCCTGCCTCCCGCTGTTTGCTTAGAAATTCTAGGGACAATTAGGAGGCCTGCGTCTTGTGACCGTAGCGTACGTATTGGTATGTACGGCAGGACCAACTCGGAAAGATAGGTAGGAGCAAGCCCATGTAACGCTTTATAGGTTAACAGTAAAACCTTGAAATCAGCCCTTGCCTTAACAGGAAGCCAGTGTAGGGAAGCTAGCACTGGAGTAATATGATCAAATTTCTTGGTTCTAGTCAGGATTCTAGCAGCCGTATTTAGCACTAACTGAAGTTTATTTAGTGCTTTATCCGGGTAGCCGGAAAGTAGAGCATTGCAGTAGTCTAACCTAGAAGTAACAAATGCATGGATTAATTTTTCTGCATCATTTTTGGACAGAACATTTCTGATTTTTGCAATGTTACGTAGATGGAAAAAATCTGTCCTTGAAACAGTCTTGATATGTTCGTCAAAAGAGAGATCAGGGTCAAGAGTAACGCCGAGGTCCTTCACAGTTTTATTTGAGACGACTTTACAACCATCAAGATGAATTGTCAGATTTAACAGAAGATCTCTTTGTTTCTTGGGACCTAGAACAAGCATCTCTGTTTTGTCCGAGTTTAAAAGTAGAAAGTTTTCAGCCATCCACTTCCTTATGTCTGAAACACAGGCTTCTAGCGAGGGCAATTTTGGGGCTTCACCATGTTTCATTGAAATGTACAGCTGTGTGTCATCCGCATAGCAGTGAAAGTTAACATTATGTTTTCGAATAACATCCCCAAGAGGTAAAATATATAGTGAAAACAATAGTGGTCCTAAAACGGAACCTTGAGGAACACCGAAATGTACAGTTGATTTGTCGGAGGACAGACCATTCACAGAGACAAACTGATATCTTTCCGACAGGTAAGATCTAAACCAGGCCAGAACTTGTCCGTGTAGACCAATTTGGGTTTCCAGTCTCTCCAAAAGAATGTGGTGATCGATGGTGTCAAAGGCAGCACTAAGGTCTAGTAGCACGAGGACAGATGCAGTCCTATAAGCTTGGCACATCTAGCCACTGGGATTTTTGCCCATTCTTCATGGCAAAACTGCTCCATCTCCTTCAAGTTGGATGGGTTCCGCTGGTGTACAGCAATCTTTAAGTCATACCACATATTCTCTATTGGATTGAGGTCTGTGCTTTGACTAGGCCATTCCAAGACATTTAAATGTTTCCCCTTAAACCACTCGGGTGTTGCTTTAGCAGTATGCTTAGGGTCACTGTCCTGCTGGAAGGTGAACCTCCGTCCCAGCCTCAAATCTCTGGAAGACTGAAACAGGTTTCCCTCAAGAATTTCCCTGTATTTAGCGCCATCCATCATTCCTTCAATTCTGACCAGTTTCCCAGTCCCAGTGTAGGATAGTGTAGTGTAGGGTAGTGTAGTCTAGGGTAGTGTAGTGTAGGGTAGTGTAGGGTAGTGTAGTGTAGGGTAGTGTAGTGTAGGGTAGTGTAGGATAGTGTAGTCTAGGGTAGTGTAGTCTAGGGTAGTGTAGTGTAGTGTAGTGTAGTCTAGGATAGTGTAGTCTAGGGTAGTGTACACAGTCTACTGAAGTAGTGGACAGGTTTTATATACCAGCGGCCACCCTGCCTGTTCTAGTTTGGTGCACTAAGCTTTGATAATGACCTGTTCCTCTTGAACCTCTCACCAGACTATAATTACTGCTGTGTGTGTGTGTTTTTTTTGTGTGTGTGTGTTTTGTGTGTGTGTGTGTTCTGTGTGTGGTGCAGGCCAGGTCAACACATTAATGTTCCAATTTTCTATTTTCCTCCCACCTGAGAGGTACTAGCTAACTCAGAACTCTCCCAGCTCTTTGTCCGATGTTACATAAACCACACACACACACACACACACACACACACACACACACACACACACACACACACACACACACAACAACTACTACTACTACTGAAGCCCTGGTGATGCACAAAGAGATGAATCAGAATCACCTTTACTCTCCAACTACATTTACACATACTCAGAATGTTACCTGGTGATATGGTGCTGCTAGTATATAGACAACATACTCAGAATGTTACCTGGTGATATGGTGCTGCTAGTATAGACAACATCCTCAGAATGTTACCTGGTGATATGGTGCTGCTAGTGATAGACAACATACTCAGAATGTTACCTGGTGATATGGTGCTGCTAGTATAGACAACATCCTCAGAATGTTACCTGGTGATATGGTGCTGCTAGTGAGAGACAACATACTCAGAATGTTACCTGGTGATATGGTGCTGCTAGTGATAGACAACATACTCAGAATGTTACCTGGTGATATGGTGCTGCTAGTGAGAGACAACATACTCAGAATGTTACCTGGTGATATGGTGCTGCTAGTGATAGACAACATACTCAGAATGTTACCTGGTGATATGGTGCTGCTAGTGAGAGACAACATACTCAGAATGTTACCTGGTGATATGGTGCTGCTAGTATAGACAACATACTCAGAATGTTACCTGGTGATATGGTGCTGCTAGTATAGACAACATACTCAGAATGTTACCTGGTGATATGGTGCTGCTAGTGAGAGACAACATACTCAGAATGTTACCTGGTGATATGGTGCTGCTAGTGATAGACAACATACTCAGAATGTTACCTGGTGATATGGTGCTGCTAGTGAGAGACAACATACTCAGAATGTTACCTGGTGATATGGTGCTGCTAGTATAGACAACATACTCAGAATGTTACCTGGTGATATGGTGCTGCTAGTATAGACAACATACTCAGAATGTTACCTGGTGATATGGTGCTGCTAGTATAGACAACATACTCAGAATGTTACCTGGTGATATGGTGCTGCTAGTATAGACAACATAGTCAGAATGTTACCTGGTGATATGGTGCTGCTAGTATAGACAACATACTCCGAATGTTACCTGGTGATATGGTGCTGCTAGTGAGAGACCTTCCTCAGAATGTTACCTGGTGATATGGTGCTGCTAGTGATAGACAACATACTCAGAATGTTACCTGGTGATATGGTGCTGCTAGTGATAGACCTTCCTCAGAATGTTACCTGGTGATATGGTGCTGCTAGTGATAGACCTTCCTCAGAATGTTACCTGGTGATATGGTGCTGCTAGTGATAGACCTTCCTCAGAATGTTACCTGATGATATGGTGCTGCTAGTGAGAGACAACATACTCAGAATGTTACTTGGTGATATGGTGCTGCTAGTATAGACAACATACTCAGAATGTTACCTGGTGATATGGTGCTGCTAGTATAGACAACATACTCAGAATGTTACCTGGTGATATGGTGCTGCTAGTGATAGACCTTCCTCAGAATGTTACCTGGTGATATGGTGCTGCTAGTGAGAGACAACATACTCAGAATGTTACCTGGTGATATGGTGCTGCTAGTGAGAGACAACATACTCAGAATGTTACCTGGTGATATGACTGACTTACTGGCTGGCTCTGACTGGCTGACTGGTTCTGACTGGCTGGCTCTGACTGGCTGGCTGACTGACTGACTGACTGACTGGTTCTGACTGACTGACTGACTGACTGACTGGTTCTGACTGACTGACTGACTGACTGACTGGTTGTTTGAGTCTGAAGGAGCAGAGAGGATAGCAACCAGACCCTGAGGTCCAGGCATAATGTCTGACCTGGCATTGGAACCCACGTCACAACTAGATCAAATCAAATGGTATTTGTCACTTGCGCTGAATACAACAGGTGTAGACCTTACAGTGAAATGATTACTTACAAGCCCTTAACCAACAACGCAGTTTTAAGAAAGAATACCTAAAAAAAATAAGAAATACAAGTACAAAACAATTAAAGAGCAGCAGTAAAATAACAATAGCGAGGCTATATACAGGGGGTACCGGTACAGAGTCAATGTGCGGGGGAACAGGTTAGTTGAGGTAATTTAGGTAATATGTACATGTAGGTAGAGGTAAAGTGACTATGCATAGATAATAAACAGAGTAGCAGCAGCGTGAAAGGGGGGGCAATGTAAATAGTCTGGGTGGCCATTTAATTAATTGTTCAGCAGTCTTATGACTTGGGGGTAGAAGCTGTTGAGGAGCCTTTTGATCTGCACGGCAAGCGCTCCAGTACCGCTTGCCTTGCGGTAGCAGAGAGAACAGTCTATGACTAAGGTGGCTGGAGTCTTTGACAATTTCTACGGCCTTCCTCTGACACCGCCTGGTATAGAGGTCCTGGATGGCAGGAAGCTTGGCCCCAGTGATATACTGGGCCTTCTGTAGTGCCTTGCGGTCGGAGGTCGAGCAGTTGCCATACCAGGCAGTGATGCAAACAGTCAGAATGCTCTCGACGGTGCAGCTGTAGATCCTTTTGCTCTCATGCATGTTTCAGTGTTACTTGCCTCGAAGCGAGCATAGAAGTAATTTAGCTTGTGTCACTGGGCACCTCGCAGCTGTGCTTCCCTTTGTAGTCTGTAATAGTTTTCAAGCCCTGCCACATCCGACGAGCGTCAGAGCCGGTGTAGTACGATTCAATCTTAGTCCTGTATTGACTCTTTGCCTGTTTGATGGTTTGTCGGAGGGCATAGCGGGATTTCTTATAAGCGTCCGGATTAGAGTCCCGCTCCTTGAAAGCGGCAGCTCTACCCTTTAGCTCACTGCGGATGTTGCCTGTAATCCATTGCTTCTGGTTGGGGAATGTACGTACGGTCACTGTGGGGATGACGTCATCGATGCACTTATTGATGAAGCCAGTGACTGATGTGGTGTACTCCTCAATGCCATCGGAAGAATCCCGGAACATGTTCCAGTCTGTGCTAGCAAAACAGACCTGTAGCTTAGCATCTGCTTCATCTGACCACTTTTTTATTGACAGAGTCACTGGTTGTTCCTACTTTAGTTTTTGCTGTAAGCTGGAATCAGGATGATGGAATTACGGTCAGATTTGCCAAATGGAGGGCGAGGGAGAGCTTTGTACATGTCTCTGTGTGTGGAGTAAAGGTGGTCTAGAGTTGTTTTCCCTCTGGTTGCACATTTAACATACTGGTAGAAAATAGGTAGAACGGATTTAAGTTTCCCTGCATTAAAGTCCCCGGCCACTAGGAGCGCTGCCTCTGGATGAGCGTTTTCTTGTTTGCTTATGGCCGTATACAGCTCATTGAGTGTGGTCTTAGTGCCAGCATCGGTTTGTGGTGGTAAATAAACTGCTACGAAGAATATAGATGAAAACTCTCTTGGTAAATAGTGTGGTCTACAGCTTATCATGAGATACTCTACCTCAGGCGAGCAAAACCTTGAGACTTCCTTAGATATCGTGCACCAGCTGTTGTTTACAAATATACACAGACCGCCACCCCTTGTCTTACCAGAGGCTGCTGTTCTATCCTGCCGATACAGTGTATAACCCACCAGCTGTATGTTATTCATGTGGTCCTCTGTAGCTCAGCTGGTAGCTAGCACAGCAAGCACGGCGCTTGTAACGCCAAGGTAGTGGGTTCGATCCCCGGGACCACCCATACACAAAAATGTATGCACGCATGACTGTGAGTCGCTTTGGATAAAAGCGTCTGCTAAATGGCATATTATATTATTATTATTATATTATATTATATATGTCGTCATTCAGCCACGTCTCGGTGATACATAAGATATTACAGTTTTTAATGTCCCGTTGGTAGGATATACGTGCTTGTAGTTCGTCCACTTTATTATCAAGCGATTGTAAGTTGGCCAATAGTATCGATGGCAAAGGCAGATTAGCCACTTGTCGCCGGCTCCTTACCAGGCACCCCGATCTCCTTCCGCGACTTCTCTGTCTCTTTTCTCTATTCTAGTCTCAGGTACTGTCAGTATTCTAGTCTCAGGTACTGTCAGTATTCTAGTCTCAGGTACTGTCAGTATTCTAGTCTCCGGTACTGTCAGTATTCTAGTCTCAGGTACTGTCAGTATTCTAGTCTCAGGTACTGTCAGTATTCTAGTCTCAGGTACTGTCAGTATTCTAGTCTCCGGTACTGTCAGTATTCTAGTCTCAGGTACTGTCAGTATTCTAGTCTCAGGTACTGTCAGTATTCTAGTCTCAGCATGACAACTTCACTTACATACTTACTCCTCTTCATCCATAAGGCTACAATGAGCTCCTTCCATCGCTCTCTGTCGGCAACGTCACTGTGCGTTGCTAACTTAGCCACTAGCTTTGATCTAAGTTGGTCGCCCGCTACACAGCCGTAAGTAATGAACCAGGTGAGATCTGTGGTGAGGAGGTTGGAGGTCAGACAGACAGGACAGGACGACAGCTGTGGTGGGGAGGTTGGTGGTCAGACAGACAGGACAGGACGACAGCTGTGGTGGGGAGGTTGGTGGTCAGACAGACAGGACAGGACGACAGCTGTGGTGGGGAGGTTGGTGGTCAGACAGACAGGACAGGACGACAGCTGTGGTGGGGAGGTTGGTGGTCAGACAGACAGGACAGGACGACAGCTGTGGTGGGGAGGTTGGTGGTCAGACAGACAGGACAGGACGACAGCTGTGGTGAGGAGGTTGGTGGTCAGACAGACAGGACAGGACGACAGCTGTGGTGGGGAGGTTGGTGGTCAGACAGACAGGACTGGACGACAGCTGTGGTGGGGAGGTTGGTGGTCAGACAGACAGGACAGGACGACAGCTGTGGTGGGGAGGTTGGTGGTCAGACAGACAGGACAGGACGACAGCTGTGGTGGGGAGGTTGGTGGTCAGACAGACAGGACAGGACGACAGCTGTGGTGGGGAGGTTGGTGGTCAGACAGACAGGACAGGACGACAGCTGTGGTGGGGAGGTTGGTGGTCAGACAGACAGGACAGGACGACAGCTGTGGTGGGGAGGTTGGTGGTCAGACAGACAGGACAGGACGACAGCTGTGGTGGGGAGGTTGGTGGTCAGACAGACAGGACTGGACGACAGCTGTGGTCATTAAGAGGCTGTGAGGCTCTGAGTCTGTGAGGCTGTGAGTCTGTGAGGCTCTGAGTCTGTGAGGCTCTGAGGCTGTGAGGCTGTGAGGCTCTGAGGCTCTGAGTCGGTGAAGCTTTGAGGCTCTGAGCCACATCACACACCATGCCAAGTTCCCATGCTGCAGTCTATATTGGTCTGAAGGCCAGGGGAGTAACCTGAGCGAGAGAAGGGGAGAGAGAGAGAGAGAGAGAGAGAGAGAGAGAGAGAGAGAGAGAGAGAGAGAGAGAGAGAGAGAGAGAGAGAGAGAGAGAGAGAGAGAGAGAGAGAGAGAGACTCATCTAGTCTGAACAGGAAGGAAGTGTGTTAGCAATACCATTCTACAGGAAGCGACAGCGTCCCAAAGGAGACAATCAGTGATGACCTCATATCAAGTAGCACTTCCTCCCAAGACGGTGGCCAACCCTCTCCTGAACCCAGAGGAGTGACATGCCTGACATTTAGCACCTATAGTCTGTTAGATGAGGACTTGATCTGGGCCCGGGCTCTGGGTAGGGATACAGGCTAACACACTGCTTTGACCATAGAGATACATTAAATAGAACACAGTGATATTAATGTATGTGACTTTGACAGCCTCCTCGCCACAGATTAGGCCAAGTTAGCTATACGTCTTGTCCCCTGAAGGAGATAGTCGAGCTACAGATAGGAGAGAATCTCTCTCACTGGGCTTGTGGAAAGCTTTGAATGGATACATGACTGTTGGGGGCCAGTCTGTCTGCACTTCAAATTTGCTACAGTGTACTAACCTATACATTGCTTTTAGAGTGTGTGTGTGTGTCTGTGTGTGTGTGTCTGTGTCTGTGTGTGTGTGTGTCTGTGTGTGTCTGTGTGTCTGTGTGTGTGTGTGTGTGTGTGTGTGTGTGTGTGTGTGTGTGTGCTGTGTGTGTCTGTGTGTGTGTGTGTGTGTGTGTGTGTCTGTGTGTATGTGTGTGTGTGTGTGTGTGTATGTGTGTCTGTGTCTGTGTGTGTCTGTGTGTGTGTGTGTGTGTGTGTGTGTGTGTGTGTGTGTGTGTGTGTGTGTGTGTGTGTGTGTGTGTGTGTGTGTGTGTGTGTGTGTGTGTGTGTGTGTGGACGTGTTTAACTATACTTGTGGTTCAGAATAGTAAACCAAGAAAGATTTGACCAACTGGGGACATTTTGTTGGTCCCCACAAGGTCAAATGCTATTTCTAGGGGGTTTAGGGTTAAGGTTAGAATTAGTGTTAGTGTTAGAATTAGGTTTAGGAGCTAGGGTCAGGAACTAGGGTTAGGTTTAGTGGGAAAATAGGATTTTGAATGGGACTGAATTTTATGTCCCCACAAGGTTTGCTGCGCAAGACCGTGTGTGTGTGTATGTGTGTGTGTGTGTGTGTATGTATGTGTGTGGTTTATGTAACATCGGACAAAGAGCTGGGAGAGTTCTGAGTTAGCTAGTACCTCTCAGGTGGGAGGAAAATAGAAAGCTGGAACATGAAGGTGTTGACCTGGCCTGCACCACACACAGAACACACACACACACACACAGAACACACACACAAAACACACACACAAACACACACACACACACACACACACACACACACACACAGAACACACACACACAAAACACACACACACACACACACACACACAGAACACACACACAAAACACACACACACACACAGACTTGTACTCTTTACTGTACTGTAATTATACAAGTTACGTTACCACAAGACTGGTTACATAACAACTGTGTCTGAACTAATGGAGTGTGTGTGTGTGTTTGTGTGTGTGTGTTTGTGTGTGTGTGTTTTGTGTGTGTGTGTGTGGAAACGTCTCTGTGTTTGTTTACTGTGTTATGAGCATAATCCAGAGCTGACCCGCTCTCTGTCTGTCTGTCTGTCTGTCAGTTGTGTTGTGTTTTGTCTGAGTTGGCTCAAAGTCAACAAACATTGACAAACTAACATAACTGCTGCTCTTTGCCCTTAGAGGAAGTAGTAGTAGAGTCATTGGCCCAGATACACCAGACTAGTGTTATTCTAGCCAGCCAGGCAGCTAGGTCCCTGATAAACCAGACTAGTGTTATTCTAGCCAGCCAGGCAGCTAGGTCCCTGATAAACCAGACTAGTGTTATTCTAGCCAGCCAGGCAGCTAGGTCCCTGATAAACCAGACTAGTGTTATTCTAGCCAGCCAGGCAGCTAGGTCCCTGATAAACCAGACTAGTGTTATTCTAGCCAGCCAGGCAGCTAGGTCCCTGATAAACCAGACTAGTGATATTCTAGCCAGCCAGGCAGCTAGGTCCCTGATAAACCAGACTAGTGTTATTCTAGCCAGCCAGGCAGCTAGGTCCCTGATAAACCAGACTAGTGTTATTCTAGCCAGCCAGGCAGCTAGGTCCCTGATAAACCAGACTAGTGTTATTGTAGCCAGCCAGGCAGCTAGGTCCCAGATACACCAGACTAGTGTTATTCTAGCCAGCCAGGCAGCTAGGTCCCTGATAAACCAGACTAGTGTTATTGTAGCCAGCCAGGTAGCTAGGTCCCTGATAAACCATACTAGTGTTATTGTAGCCAGCCAGGCAGCTAGGTCCCAGATACACCAGACTAGTGTTATTCTAGCCAGCCAGGCAGCTAGGTCCCTGATAAACCAGACTAGTGTTATTCTAGCCAGCCAGGCAGCTAGGTCCCTGATAAACCAGACTAGTGTTATTCTAGCCAGCCAGGCAGCTAGGTCCCTGATAAACCAGACTAGTGTTATTCTAGCCAGCCAGGCAGCTAGGTCCCTGATAAACCAGACTAGTGTTATTCTAGCCAGCCAGGCAGCTAGGTCCCTGATAAACCAGACTAGTGTTATTCTAGCCAGCCAGGCAGCTAGGTCCCTGATAAACCAGACTAGTGTTATTCTAGCCAGCCAGGCAGCTAGGTCCCTGATAAACCAGACTAGTGTTATTGTAGCCAGCCAGGCAGCTAGGTCCCAGATACACCAGACTTGTGTTATTCTAGCCAGCCAGGCAGCCAGGTCCCTGATAAACCAGACTAGTGTTATTGTAGCCAGCCAGGAAGCTAGGTCCCTGATAAACCAGACTAGTGTTATTGTAGCCAGCCAGGCAGCTAGGTCCCAGATACACCAGACTAGTGTTATTCTAGCCAGCCAGGCAGCTAGGTCCCTGATAAACCAGACTAGTGTTATTGTAGCCAGCCAGGCAGCTAGGTCCCTGATAAACCAGACTAGTGTTATTCTAGCCAGCCAGACAGCTAGGTCCCTGATAAACCAGACTAGTGTTATTCTAGCCAGCCAGGCAGCTAGGTCCCAGATACACCAGACTAGTGTTATTCTAGCCAGCCAGGCAGCTAGGTCCCAGATACACCAGACTAGTGTTATTCTAGCCAGCCAGGCAGCTAGGTCCCTGATAAACCAGACTAGTGTTATTCTAGCCAGCCAGGCAGCTAGGTCCCTGATAAACCAGACTAGTGTTATTCTAGCCAGCCAGACAGCTAGGTCCCTGATAAACCAGACTAGTGTTATTCCTAGCCAGCCAGGCAGCTAGGTCCCTGATAAACCAGACTAGTGTTATTCTAGCCAGCCAGGCAGCTAGGTCCCTGATAAACCAGACTAGTGTTATTCTAGCCAGCCAGGCAGCTAGGTCCCTGATAAACCAGACTAGTGTTATTCTAGCCAGCCAGGCAGCTAGGTCCCTGATAAACCAGACTAGTGTTATTCTAGCCAGCCAGGCAGCTAGGTCCCTGATAAACCAGACTAGTGTTATACTAACCAGCCAGACAGCTAGGTCCCTGATAAACCAGACTAGTTTTATTCTAGCCAGCCAGGCAGCTAGGTCCCAGATAAACCAGACTAGTGTTATACTAACCAGCCAGACAGCTAGGTCCCTGATAAACCAGACTAGTGTTATTCTAGCCAGCCAGGCAGCTAGGTCCCTGATAAACCAGACTATTGTTATTCTAACCAGCCAGACAGCTAGGTCCCTGATAAACCAGACTAGTGTTATTCTAGCCAGCCAGACAGCTAGGTCCCTGATAAACCAGACTAGTGTTATTCTAGCCAGCCAGGCAGCTAGGTCCCTGATAAACCAGACTAGTGTTATTCTAGCCAGCCAGGCAGCTAGGTCCCTGATAAACCAGACTAGTGTTATACTAACCAGCCAGACAGCTAGGTCCCTGATAAACCAGACTAGTTTTATTCTAGCCAGCCAGGCAGCTAGGTCCCAGATAAACCAGACTAGTGTTATACTAACCAGCCAGACAGCTAGGTCCCTGATAAACCAGACTAGTGTTATTCTAGCCAGCCAGGCAGCTAGGTCCCTGATAAACCAGACTATTGTTATTCTAACCAGCCAGACAGCTAGGTCCCTGATAAACCAGACTAGTGTTATTCTAGCCAGCCAGACAGCTAGGTCCCTGATAAACCAGACTAGTGTTATTCTAGCCAGCCAGGCAGCTAGGTCCCAGATACACCAGACTAGTGTTATACTAACCAGCCAGGCAGCTAGGTCCCAGATACACCAGACTAGTGTTATTCTAGCCAGCCAGGCAGCTAGGTCCCAGATAAACCAGACTAGTGTTATTCTAGCCAGCCAGGCAGCTAGGTCCCAGATACACCAGACTAGTGTTATACTAACCAGCCAGGCAGCTAGGTCCCAGATACACCAGACTAGTGTTATTCTAGCCAGCCAGGCAGCTAGGTCCCAGATAAACCAGACTAGTGTTATTCTAGCCAGCCAGGCAGCTAGGTCCCTGATAAACCAGACTAGTGTTATTCTAGCCAGCCAGGCAGCTAGGTCCCAGATAAACCAGACTAGTGTTATTCTAGCCAGCCAGACAGCTAGGTCCCTGATACACCAGACTAGTGTTATTCTAGCCAGCCAGACAGCTAGGTCCCTGATAAACCAGACTAGTGTTATTCTAGCCAGCCAGGCAGCTAGGTCCCTGATAAACCAGACTAGTGTTATTCTAGCCAGCCAGGCAGCTAGGTCCCAGATACACCAGACTAGTGTTATTCTAGCCAGCCAGGCAGCTAGGTCCCTGATAAACCAGACTAGTGTTATTCTAGCCAGCCAGGCAGCTAGGTCCCTGATAAACCAGACTAGTGTTATTGTAGCCAGCCAGGCAGCTAGGTCCCTGATAAACCAGACTAGTGTTATTCTAGCCAGCCAGACAGCTAGGTCCCAGATAAACCAGACTAGTGTTATTCTAGCCAGCCAGGCAGCTAGGTCCCTGATAAACCAGACTAGTGTTATTCTAGCCAGCCAGACAGCTAGGTCCCTGATAAACCAGACTAGTGTTATTCTAGCCAGCCAGGCAGCTAGGTCCCTGATAAACCAGACTAGTGTTATTCTAGCCAGCCAGACAGCTAGGTCCCTGATAAACCAGACTAGTGTTATTCTAGCCAGCCAGGCAGCTAGGTCCCTGATAAACCAGACTAGTGTTATTCTAGCCAGCCAGGCAGCTAGGGTCCCTGATAAACCAGACTAGTGTTATTCTAGCCAGCCAGGCAGCTAGGTCCCTGATAAACCAGACTAGTGTTATTCTAGCCAGCCAGGCAGCTAGGTCCCTGATAAACCAGACTAGTGTTATTCTAGCCAGCCAGGCAGCTAGGTCCCTGATAAACCAGACTAGTGTTATACTAACCAGCCAGACAGCTAGGTCCCTGATAAACCAGACTAGTGTTATTCTAGCCAGCCAGGCAGCTAGGTCCCAGATAAACCAGACTAGTGTTATACTAACCAGCCAGACAGCTAGGTCCCTGATAAACCAGACTAGTGTTATTCTAGCCAGCCAGGCAGCTAGGTCCCTGATAAACCAGACTATTGTTATTCTAACCAGCCAGACAGCTAGGTCCCTGATAAACCAGACTAGTGTTATTCTAGCCAGCCAGACAGCTAGGTCCCTGATAAACCAGACTAGTGTTATTCTAGCCAGCCAGGCAGCTAGGTCCCAGATACACCAGACTAGTGTTATACTAACCAGCCAGGCAGCTAGGTCCCAGATACACCAGACTAGTGTTATTCTAGCCAGCCAGGCAGCTAGGTCCCAGATAAACCAGACTAGTGTTATTCTAGCCAGCCAGGCAGCTAGGTCCCAGATACACCAGACTAGTGTTATACTAACCAGCCAGGCAGCTAGGTCCCAGATACACCAGACTAGTGTTATTCTAGCCAGCCAGGCAGCTAGGTCCCAGATAAACCATACTAGTGTTATTCTAGCCAGCCAGGCAGCTAGGTCCCTGATAAACCAGACTAGTGTTATTCTAGCCAGCCAGGCAGCTAGGTCCCAGATAAACCAGACTAGTGTTATTCTAGCCAGCCAGACAGCTAGGTCCCTGATACACCAGACTAGTGTTATTCTAGCCAGCCAGACAGCTAGGTCCCTGATAAACCAGACTAGTGTTATTCTAGCCAGCCAGGCAGCTAGGTCCCTGATAAACCAGACTAGTGTTATTCTAGCCAGCCAGGCAGCTAGGTCCCAGATACACCAGACTAGTGTTATTCTAGCCAGCCAGGCAGCTAGGTCCCTGATAAACCAGACTAGTGTTATTCTAGCCAGCCAGGCAGCTAGGTCCCTGATAAACCAGACTAGTGTTATTGTAGCCAGCCAGGCAGCTAGGTCCCTGATAAACCAGACTAGTGTTATTCTAGCCAGCCAGACAGCTAGGTCCCAGATAAACCAGACTAGTGTTATTCTAGCCAGCCAGGCAGCTAGGTCCCTGATAAACCAGACTAGTGTTATTCTAGCCAGCCAGACAGCTAGGTCCCTGATAAACCAGACTAGTGTTATTCTAGCCAGCCAGGCAGCTAGGTCCCTGATAAACCAGACTAGTGTTATTCTAGCCAGCCAGACAGCTAGGTCCCAGATAAACCAGACTAGTGTTATTCTAGCCAGCCAGACAGCTAGGTCCCAGATAAACCAGACTAGTGTTATTCTAACCAGCCAGGCAGCTAGGTCCCAGATAAACCAGACTAGTGTTATTCTAGCCAGCCAGACAGCTAGGTCCCTGATACACCAGACTAGTGTTATTCTAGCCAGCCAGGCATCTAAGTCATCATCAGCAGAATCACACACACGCTAGTCATTTCTATTGAATGTAAAGTAGATGTACAATACAACATTTTTGATGTTGAGTTAAATTAGAGGTTGAACATGACAAGAAAGAAAGAGACAGCTATTGTAAAGCGACTGTCAGTCAAGTCAATGACCTGTGAAGCGACTGTCAGTCAAGTCAATGACTTGTGAAGTGGCTGTCAGTCAATTCGAAGACTTGCGAAGTGGCTGTCAGTCAAGCGATGACTTATGAAGTGGCTGTCAGTCAAGTCAAGGACTTGCGACGTGGCTGTCGGTCAAGTTGATGACCTACAAAGTGGCTGTCGGTCAAGTCAACAACCTGTGAAACAGCTGTTGGTCGAGTTCATGACTTGTGAAGCAGTTGTCAGTCAATTCGAAGACTTGTGAAGTGGCTGTCAGTCAAGCGATGACTTATGAAGTGGCTGTCAGTCAAGTCAAGGACTTGTGAAGTGGCTGTCGGTCAAGTCAAGGACTTGTGAAATGGCTGTCAGTCAAGTGATGACTTATAAAGTGGCTGTCTGTAAAGCCAATGACCTGCAAAGTGGGTGTCGGTCAAGTCGATGACTTGTGAAGTGGCTGTCGGTCAAGTCAATGACTTGTGAAGTGGCTGTCAGTTAAGTCAATGACGTATGAGGTGGCTGTTGGTCAAGTCGATGACTTGTGACGTGGCTGTCAGTCAAGTCAATGACCTGCAAAGTGGGTGTCTGTCAAGTCGATGACTTGTGAAGTGGGTGTCTGTCAAGTCAATGACTTGTGAAGTGGCTGTCAGTCAAGTCAATGACCTGCAAAGTGGGTGTCTGTCAAGTCGATGACTTGTGAAGTGGGTGTCTGTCAAGTCAATGACTTGTGAAGTGGCTGTCAGTCAAGTCAATGACTTGTGAAGTGTCTGTTAGACAGCAGTTTCAAAAGTAATTGATTTGACTATCTAGTAGTCTACTTGTGAAACAGCTGTCAGTCGAGTCATCGACTTGTGAAGTGGTTGTCAGTCAAGTCAATGACTTGTGAAGTGGCTGTCGCTCAAGTCAATGACTTGTGAAGTGGCTGTCGCTCAAGTCAATGACTTGTGAAGTGGCTCTCAAACATTTTATTTCATGTATGAATGATCATCATCATCAGTCAAACAGGCAGAACATGGTTTGAACAGTCATCAGTCAAATAGGCAGAACATGGTTGGAACAGTCATCAGTCAGAACATGGTTGGAACAGTCATCAGTCAAACAGGCAGAACATGGTTTGAACAGTCATCAGTCAAATAGGCAGAACATGGTTGGAACAGTCATCAGTCAGAACATGGTTGGAACAGTCATCAGTCAAACAGGCAGAACATGGTTTGAACAGTCATCAGTCAAACAGGCAGAACATGGTTTGAACAGTCATCAGTCAAACAGGCAGAACATGGTTTGAACAGTCATCAGTCAAACAGGCAGAACATGGTTTGAACAGTCATCAGTCAAACAGGCAGAACATGGTTGGAAGAGTCATCAGTCAAACAGGCAGAACATGGTTTGAACAGTCATCAGTCAAACAGGCAGAACATGGTTTGAACAGTCATCAGTCAAACAGGCAGAACATGGTTTGAACAGTCATCAGTCAAACAGGCAGAACATGGTTGGAAGAGTCATCAGTCAAACAGGCAGAACATGGTTGGAACAGTCATCAGTCAAACAGGCAGAACATGGTTGGAACAGTCATCAGAACATGGTTGGAACGGTCATCAGAACATGGTTGGAACGGTCATCAGAACATAGTTGGAACGGTCATCAGAACTTGCTTTTTGTCTTCCCTCATAGAACAGTCAGATTTGTGTAGAACTCTAGAACTCTGCCTGGCCTTCTCTTGTGGTGATGAATGACTGTCAGACTGCCTTCTGACACATCATTTATAAACTCTGTTCTGTTGTGTTCTGTTCAGAGAGGATGGAGAGGAACAGGGGACTACTGTACACCGTAGTACTCACTAGGGGCTTAATTCAATTCAATTAATTCAATCTGTAGCACTGAAGAGCCGTGGTACAAAGCGTTTTAAATGTAAAGGCACTGTTCCAACGTTCATGGAGACTGCGTTCACGGTAAACGCTGCATATGTCGGCTCAATCGGGGCCATGAGTCCTCACAAGGATAGTAAAACATGGACACTTCGGACAAGTGGGGACATTTTGCTCGTCCTCTTTGAAAAAAGGCTTTTTAGGCTTAAGGGTTATGTTTAGGGTTAGGAGTTAGGTTTAGGAGTTAGGGTTAGGAGTTAGGTTTAGGAGTTAGGGTTAGGAGTTAGGGTTAGGAGTTAGGGTTAGGAGTTAGGGTTAGGAGTTAGGTTTAGGAGTTAGGTTTAGGAGTTAGGTTTAGGAGTTAGGGTTAGGAGTTAGGTTTAGGAGTTAGGGTTAGGAGTTAGAGTTAGGAGTTAGGTTTAGGAGTTAGGTTTAGGAGTTAGGTTTAGGAGTTAGGGTTAGGAGTTAGGTTTAGGAGTTAGGTTTAGGAGTTAGGTTTAGGAGTTAGGTTTAGGAGTTAGGTTTAGGAGTTAGGTTTAGGAGTTAGGTTTAGGAGTTAGGTTTAGGAGTTAGGTTTAGGAGTTAGGATTTAGGAGTTAGGTTTAGGAGTTAGGTTTAGGAGTTAGGTTTAGGAGTTAGGTTTAGGAGTTAGGTTTAGGAGTTAGGAGTTAGGTTTAGGAGTTAGGTTTAGGAGTTAGGGTTAGGAGTTAGGTTTAGGAGTTAGGTTTAGGAGTTAGGTTTAGGAGTTAGGTTTAGGAGTTAGGTTTAGGAGTTAGGAGTTAGGTTTAGGAGTTAGGTTTAGGAGTTAGGTTTAGGAGTTAGGTTTAGGAGTTAGGTTTAGGAGTTAGGTTTAGGAGTTAGGAGTTAGGTTTAGGAGTTAGGTTTAGGAGTTAGGTTTAGGAGTTAGGAGTTAGGTTTAGGAGTTAGGTTTAGGAGTTAGGTTTAGGAGTTAGGAGTTAGGTTTAGGAGTTAGGTTTAGGAGTTAGGAGTTAGGTTTAGGAGTTAGGTTTAGGAGTTAGGTTTAGGAGTTAGGTTTAGGAGTTAGGTTTAGGAGTTAGGTTTAGGAGTTAGGTTTAGGAGTTAGGTTTAGGAGTTAGGTTTAGGAGTTAGGTTTAGGAGTTAGGAGTTAGGTTTAGGAGTTAGGTTTAGGAGTTAGGTTTAGGAGTTAGGTTTAGGAGTTAGGTTTAGGAGTTAGGTTTAGGAGTTAGGTTTAGGAGTTAGGTTTAGGAGTTAGGTTTAGGAGTTAGGGTTAGGAGTTAGGTTTAGGAGTTAGGTTTAGGAGTTAGGTTTAGGAGTTAGGTTTAGGAGTTAGGTTTAGGAGTTAGGTTTAGGAGTTAGGAGTTAGGAGTTAGGAGTTAGGGTTTAGGAGTTAGGTTTAGGAGTTAGGTTTAGGAGTTAGGAGTTAGGTTTAGGAGTTAGGTTTAGGAGTTAGGTTTAGGAGTTAGGTTTAGGAGTTAGGTTTAGGAGTTAGGTTTAGGAGTTAGGTTTAGGAGTTAGGTTTAGGAGTTAGGAGTTAGGTTTAGGAGTTAGGTTTAGGAGTTAGGTTTAGGAGTTAGGAGTTAGGTTTAGGAGTTAGGTTTAGGAGTTAGGTTTAGGAGTTAGGTTTAGGAGTTAGGTTTAGGAGTTAGGGTTAGGAGTTAGGTTTAGGAGTTAGGGTTAGGAGTTAGGTTTAGGAGTTAGGTTTAGGAGTTAGGGTTAGGAGTTAGGAGTTAGGTTTAGGAGTTAGGTTTAGGAGTTAGGTTTAGGAGTTAGGTTTAGGAGTTAGGTTTAGGAGTTAGGTTTAGGGTTAGTTTTAGGGACGGAGTTAGAAAAGCACTGCCCTGATTCCAGAAATGATTGCAGTTGATATGAAGCCATTGTCAATGGTAGAGAATGTGGGCTTCAATATCCTAAAGACATATAGATCTAGAACCAGGCTACAAGATGCCGTGTCGAAAAACCGTGACGGCCCAGATGGAGAACTAAGAGTCACTAACAACCAAAACGAAAACGGGTGGTGTTTCAAATCAAGACACTCGTGGGGGAAAGTTGCCTAGCAACAACAACTGGAACCTGAGACACCCACCATGAGACCCACTGAATAAAACCCCAAACTTCAAGACAGGAAGTGGAGCAAAACAACGACAGGGAAGATCAGATAAAGAAATGTTTCTCAGCTAAAAAAGGTGTTGACCCTCCACATCTATCGAGACAACAGGAGCACTGGGCCAGCCACTCTTTAAATATCACCTGGGCCAGCACAGGTGAAACCCCTTCCGACTAATGAGATGGACAACCAGCACAGGTGTAACACATACTGACTAGCGAGGTGACACCAATCAGGGGCGCCCAATGTGCTAACGCGCTACCTCGAAATATTAATGGAAAAACCAAGACCTGTAACAGCTCTCCATATGTGGCGTTAACCCAGACCTGTAACAGCTCTCCATATGTGGCGTTAACCCAGACCTGTAACAGCTCCCAGACACCATATGTGGCGTTAACCCAGACCTGTAACAGCTCCCAGACACCATATGTGGCGTTAACCAAGACCTGTAACAGCTCCCAGACACCATATGTGGCGTTAACCCAGACATGTAACAGCTCTCAGACACCATATGTGGCGTTAACCCAGACCTGTAACAGCTCCCATACACCATATGTGGCGTTAACCCAGACGTGTAACAGCTCTCCATATGTGGCGTTAACCCAGACCTGTAACAGCTCCCAGACACCATATGTGGCGTTAACCAAGACCTGTAACAGCTCTCAGACACCATATGTGGCGTTAACCCAGACCTGTAACAGCTCTCAGACACCATATGTGGCGTTAACCAAGACCTGTAACAGCTCTCCATATGTGGCGTAAACCCAGACCTGTAACAGCTCTCCATATGTGGCGTTAACCAAGACCTGTAACAGCTCCCAGACACCATATGTGGCGTTAACCCAGACCTGTAACAGCTCCCAGACACCATATTTGGCATTAACCCAGACCTGTAACAGCTCCCAGACACCATATGTGGCGTTAACCCAGACCTGTAACAGCTCTCCATATGTGGCGTTAACCCAGACCTGTAACAGCTCTCCATATGTGGCGTTAACCCAGACCTGTAACAGCTCTCCATATGTGGCATTAACCCAGACCTGTAACAGCTCCCAGACACCATATGTGGCATTAACCCAGACCTGTAACAGCTCCCAGACACCATATGTGGCGTTAACCCAGACCTGTAACAGCTCTCCATATGTGGCGTTAAC
The DNA here is from genome assembly GCF_020615455.1 of Coregonus clupeaformis. Classification (NCBI taxonomy): domain Eukaryota; kingdom Metazoa; phylum Chordata; class Actinopteri; order Salmoniformes; family Salmonidae; genus Coregonus; species Coregonus clupeaformis. Next base: position 565,097 of record NW_025533461.1, on the reverse strand, counting down.
CAAGACCTGTAACAGCTCTCCATATGTGGCGTTAACCCAGACCTGTAACAGCTCTCCATATGTGGCGTTAACCCAGACCTGTAACAGCTCTCAGACACCATATGTGGCGTTAACCCAGACCTGTAACAGCTCCCAGACACCATATGTGGCGTTAACCAAGACCTGTAACAGCTCTCCATATGTGGCGTTAACCCAGACCTGTAACAGCTCTCCATATGTGGCGTTAACCAAGACCTGTAACAGCTCCCAGACACCATATGTGGCGTTAACCAAGACCTGTAACAGCTCCCAGACACCATATGTGGCGTTAACCAAGACCTGTAACAGCTCCCAGACACCATATGTGGCGTTAACCCAGACCTGTAACAGCTCCCAGACACCATATGTGGCATTAACCCAGACCTGTAACAGCTCCCAGACACCATATGTGGCGTTAACCCAGACCTGTAACAGCTCTCCATATGTGGCGTTAACCCAGACCTGTAACAGCTCTCCATATGTGGCGTTAACCCAGACCTGTAACAGCTCTCCATATGTGGCGTTAACCCAGACCTGTAACAGCTCCCAGACACCATATGTGGCATTAACCCAGACCTGTAACAGCTCCCAGACACCATATGTGGCGTTAACCCAGACCTGTAACAGCTCTCCATATGTGGCGTTAACCAAGACCTGTAACAGCTCTCCATATGTGGCGTTAACCCAGACCTGTAACAGCTCCCAGACACCATATGTGGCGTTAACCCAGACCTGTAACAGCTCCCAGACACCATATGTGGCGTTAACCCAGACCTGTAACAGCTCTCCATATGTGGCGTTAACCCAGACCTGTAACAGCTCCCAGACACCATATGTGGCGTTAACCAAGACCTGTAACAGCTCCCAGACACCATATGTGGCGTTAACCAAGACCTGTAACAGCTCTCCATATGTGGCGTTAACCAAGACCTGTAACAGCTCCCAGACACCATATGTGGCGTTAACCATGCTACGTCTTGCTTGTCCTATGTTGCTATGTCTGTATGCTATGTCTTGTTCTATGTTGTTATTGTCTATATTGTAATTGTTTTTAATAACCTGCCCAGGGACTGCGGTTGAAAATTAGCCGGCTGGCTAAAACCGGCACTTTTACTGAAACGTTGATTAATGTGCACTGTCCCTGTAAAAATAAACTTAAACTTAAACCCAGACCTGTAACAGCTCCCAGACACCATATGTGGCGTTAACCCAGACCTGTAACAGCTCCCAGACACCATATGTGGCGTTAACCAAGACCTGTAACAGCTCCCAGACACCATATGTGGCGTTAACCAAGACCTGTAACAGCTCCCAGACACCATATGTGGCGTTAACCCAGACCTGTAACAGCTCCCAGACACCATATGTGGCGTTAACCCAGACCTGTAACAGCTCTCCATATGTGGCGTTAACCAAGACCTGTAACAGCTCTCCATATGTGGCGTTAACCCAGACCTGTAACAGCTCCCCCATATGTGGCGTTAACCCAGACCTGTAACAGCTCCCAGACACCATATGTGGCGTTAACCCAGACCTGTAACAGCTCTCCATATGTGGCGTTAACCCAGACCTGTAACAGCTCCCCAGACACCATATGTGGCGTTAACCAAGACCTGTAACAGCTCCCAGACACCATATGTGGCGTTAACCAAGACCTGTAACAGCTCTCCATATGTGGCGTTAACCAAGATCTGTAACAGCTCCCAGACACCATATGTGGCGTTAACCATGCTACGTCTTGCTTGTCCTATGTTGCTATGTCTGTATGCTATGTCTTGTTCTATGTTGTTATTGTCTATATTGTAATTGTTTTTAATAACCTGCCCAGGGACTGCGGTTGAAAATTAGCCGGCTGGCTAAAACCGGCACTTTTACTGAAACGTTGATTAATGTGCACTGTCCCTGTAAAAATAAACTTAAACTTAAACTTAAACCCAGACCTGTAACAGCTCCCAGACACCATATGTGGCGTTAACCCAGACCTGTAACAGCTCCCAGACACCATATGTGGCGTTAACCAAGACCTGTAACAGCTCCCAGACACCATATGTGGCGTTAACCAAGACCTGTAACAGCTCCCAGACACCATATGTGGCGTTAACCCAGACCTGTAACAGCTCCCAGACACCATATGTGGCGTTAACCCAGACCTGTAACAGCTCTCCATATGTGGCGTTAACCAAGACCTGTAACAGCTCTCCATATGTGGCGTTAACCCAGACCTGTAACAGCTCCCAGACACCATATGTGGCGTTAACCAAGACCTGTAACAGCTCTCCATATGTGGCGTTAACCAAGACCTGTAACAGCTCCCAGACACCATATGTGGCGTTAACCAAGACCTGTAACAGCTCCCAGACACCATATGTGGCGTTAACCAAGACCTGTAACAGCTCCCAGACACCATATGTGGCGTTAACCCAGACCTGTAACAGCTCCCAGACACCATATGTGGCGTTAACCCAGACCTGTAACAGCTCTCCATATGTGGCGTTAACCAAGACCTGTAACAGCTCTCCATATGTGGCGTTAACCCAGACCTGTAACAGCTCCCAGACACCATATGTGGCGTTAACCAAGACCTGTAACAGCTCTCAGACACCATATGTGGCGTTAACCCAGACCTGTAACAGCTCCCAGACACCATATGTGGCGTTAACCAAGACCTGTAACAGCTCTCAGACACCATATGTAGAGTTAACCAAGACCTGTAACAGCTCTCAGACACCATATGTGGCGTTAACCAAGACCTTTAACAGCTCTCAGACACCATATGTGGCGTTAACCAAGACCTGTAACAGCTCTCAGACACCATATGTGGCGTTAACCCAGACCTGTAACAGCTCTCAGACACCATATGTGGCGTTAACCAAGACCTGTAACAGCTCCCAGACACCATATGTGGCGTTAACCAAGACCTGTAACAGCTCCCAGACACCATATGTGGCGTTAACCAAGACCTGTAACAGCTCTCCATATGTGGCGTTAACCAAGACCTGTAACAGCTCTCCATATGTGGCGTTAACCAAGACCTGTAACAGCTCTCCATATGTGGCGTTAACCCAGACCTGTAACAGCTCTCCATATGTGGCGTTAACCCAGACCTGTAACAGCTCCCAGCTCTCCATATGTGGCGTTAACCCAGACCTGTAACAGCTCTCCATATGTGGCGTTAACCAAGACCTGTAACAGCTCTCCATATGTGGCGTTAACCCAGACCTGTAACAGCTCCCAGACACCATATGTGGCGTTAACCCAGACCTGTAACAGCTCCCAGACACCATATGTGGCCTTAACCCAGACCTGTAACAGCTCTCCATATGTGGCGTTAACCAAGACCTGTAACAGCTCCCAGACACCATATGTGGCGTTAACCCAGACCTGTAACAGCTCCCAGACACCATATGTGGCGTTAACCCAGACCTGTAACAGCTCTCCATATGTGGCGTTAACCAAGACCTGTAACAGCTCCCAGACACCATATGTGGCGTTAACCAAGACCTGTAACAGCTCCCAGACACCATATGTGGCGTTAACCAAGACCTGTAACAGCTCCCAGACACCATATGTGGCGTTAACCCAGACCTTTAACATCTCCCAGACACCATATGTGGCGTTAACCCAGACCTGTAACAGCTCTCCATATGTGGCGTTAACCAAGACCTGTAACAGCTCTCAGACACCATATGTGGCGTTAACCCAGACCTGTAACAGCTCCCAGACACCATATGTGGCGTTAACCAAGACCTGTAACAGCTCCCAGACACCATATGTGGCGTTAACCAAGACCTGTAACAGCTCCCAGACACCATATGTGGCATTAACCAAGACCTGTAACAGCTCTCCATATGTGGCGTTAACCCAGACCTGTAACAGCTCTCCATATGTGGCGTTAACCCAGACCTGTAACAGCTCCCCCATATGTGGCGTTAACCAAGACCTGTAACAGCCTCCATATGTGGCGTTAACCAAGACCTGTAACAGCTCCCCAGACACCATATGTGGCGTTAACCAAGACCTGTAACAGCTCTCCACCATATGTGGCGTTAACCCAGACCTGTAACAGCTCTCCATATGTGGCGTTAACCCAGACCTGTAACAGCTCTCCATATGTGGCGTTAACCCAGACCTGTAACAGCTCTCCATATGTGGCGTTAACCAAGACCTGTAACAGCTCCCAGACACCATATGTGGCGTTAACCAAGACCTGTAACAGCTCCCACCATATGTGGCGTTAACCCAGACCTGTAACAGCTCCCAGACACCATATGTGGCGTTAACCCAGACCTGTAACAGCTCTCCATATGTGGCGTTAACCCAGACCTGTAACAGCTCTCCATATGTGGCGTTAACCCAGACCTGTAACAGCTCTCCATATGTGGCGTTAACCAAGACCTGTAACAGCTCTCCATATGTGGCGTTAACCAAGACCTGTAACAGCTCTCCATATGTGGCGTTAACCCAGACCTGTAACAGCTCCCCCCATATGTGGCGTTAACCAAGACCTGTAACAGCTCTCAGCACCATATGTGGCGTTAACCCAGACCTGTAACAGCTCCCAGACACCATATGTGGCGTTAACCCAGACCTGTAACAGCTCTCCATATGTGGCGTTAACCCAGACCTGTAACAGCTCTCCATATGTGGCGTTAACCAAGACCTGTAACAGCTCCCAGACACCATATGTGGCGTTAACCCAGACCTGTAACAGCTCTCCATATGTGGCGTTAACCCAGACCTGTAACAGCTCCCAGACACCATATGTGGCGTTAACCCAGACCTGTAACAGCTCTACCATATGTGGCGTTAACCCAGACCTGTAACAGCTCCCAGACACCATATGTGGCGTTAACCCAGACCTGTAACAGCTCTCCATATGTGGCGTAAACCAAGACCTGTAACAGCTCTCCATATGTGGCGTTAACCCAGACCTGTAACAGCTCCCAGACACCATATGTGGCGTTAACCCAGACCTGTAACAGCTCTCCATATGTGGCGTCAACCAAGACCTGTAACAGCTCTCCATATGTGGCGTTAACCCAGACCTGTAACAGCTCTCCATATGTGGCGTTAACCAAGACCTGTAACAGCTCTCCATATGTGGCGTTAACCAAGACCTGTAACAGCTCTCCATATGTGGCGTTAACCCAGACCTGTAACAGCTCTCCATATGTGGCGTTAACACAGACCTGTAACAGCTCTCCATATGTGGCGTTAACCCAGACCTGTAACAGCTCCCCAGACACCATATGTGGCGTTAACCCAGACCTGTAACAGCTCTCCATATGTGGCGTTAACCCAGACCTGTAACAGCTCCCAGACACCATATGTGGCGTTAACCCAGACCTGTAACAGCTCCCAGACACCATATGTGGCGTTAACCCAGACCTGTAACAGCTCTCCATATGTGGCGTTAACCAAGACCTGTAACAGCTCTCCATATGTGGCGTTAACCCATACCTGTAACAGCTCTCCATATGTGGCGTTAACCCAAGACCTGTAACAGCTCCCAGACACCATATGTGGCGTTAACCCAGACCTGTAACAGCTCTCCATATGTGGCGTTAACCCAGACCTGTAACAGCTCCCAGACACCATATGTGGCGTTAACCCAGACCTGTAACAGCTCTCCATATGTGGCGTTAACCCAGACCTGTAACAGCTCCCAGACACCATATGTGGCGTTAACCCAGACCTGTAACAGCTCTCCATATGTGGCGTTAACCCAGACCTGTAACAGCTCCCAGACACCATAAGTGGCGTTAACCCAGACCTGTAACAGCTCTCCATATGTGGCGTTAACCAAGACCTGTAACAGCTCTCCATATGTGGCGTTAACCCAGACCTGTAACAGCTCCCAGACACCATATGTGGCGTTAACCAAGACCTGTAACAGCTCCCAGACACCATATGTGGCGTTAACCCAGACCTGTAACAGCTCTCCATATGTGGCGTCAACCAAGACCTGTAACAGCTCTCCATATGTGGCGTTAACCCAGACCTGTAACAGCTCTCCATATGTGGCGTTAACCAAGACCTGTAACAGCTCTCCATATGTGGCGTTAACCAAGACCTGTAACAGCTCTCCATATGTGGCGTTAACACAGACCTGTAACAGCTCTCCATATGTGGCGTTAACCCAGACCTGTAACAGCTCCCAGACACCAAATGTGGCGTTAACCCAGACCTGTAACAGCTCTCCATATGTGGCGTCAACCAAGACCTGTAACAGCTCTCCATATGTGGCGTTAACCCAGACCTGTAACAGCTCTCCATATGTGGCGTTAACCAAGACCTGTAACAGCTCTCCATATGTGGCGTTAACCAAGACCTGTAACAGCTCTCCATATGTGGCGTTAACCCAGACCTGTAACAGCTCTCCATATGTGGCGTTAACACAGACCTGTAACAGCTCTCCATATGTGGCGTTAACCCAGACCTGTAACAGCTCCCAGACACCATATGTGGCGTTAACCCAGACCTGTAACAGCTCTCCATATGTGGCGTTAACCCAGACCTGTAACAGCTCCCAGACACCATATGTGGCGTTAACCCAGACCTGTAACAGCTCCCAGACACCATATGTGGCGTTAACCCAGACCTGTAACAGCTCTCCATATGTGGCGTTAACCAAGACCTGTAACAGCTCTCCATATGTGGCGTTAACCCAGACCTGTAACAGCTCTCCATATGTGGCGTTAACCAAGACCTGTAACAGCTCCCAGACACCATATGTGGCGTTAACCCAGACCTGTAACAGCTCTCCATATGTGGCGTTAACCCAGACCTGTAACAGCTCCCAGACACCATATGTGGCGTTAACCCAGACCTGTAACAGCTCTCCATATGTGGCGTTAACCCAGACCTGTAACAGCTCCCAGACACCATATGTGGCGTTAACCCAGACCTGTAACAGCTCTCCCATATGTGGCGTTAACCAAGACCTGTAACAGCTCTCCATATGTGGCGTTAACCAAGACCTGTAACAGCTCTCCATATGTGGCGTTAACCAAGACCTGTAACAGCTCTCCATATGTGGCGTTAACCCAGACATGTAACAGCTCTCCATATGTGGCGTTAACCCAGACCTGTAACAGCTCTCCATATGTGGCGTTAACCCAGACCTGTAACAGCTCCCAGACACCATATGTGGCGTTAACCAAGACCTGTAACAGCTCTCCATATGTGGCGTTAACCCAGACCTGTAACAGCTCTCCATATGTGGCGTTAACCCAGAACTGTAACAGCTCTCCATATGTGGCGTTAACCCAGACCTGTAACAGCTCCCAGACACCATATGTGGCGTTAACCCAGACCTGTAACAGCTCCCAGACACCATATGTGGCGTTAACCCAGACCTGTAACAGCTCTCCATATGTGGCGTTAACCCAGACCTGTAACAGCTCTCCATATGTGGCGTTAACCCAGACCTGTAACAGCTCCCAGACACCATATGTGGCGTTAACCCAGACCTGTAACAGCTCTCCATATGTGGCGTTAACCCAGACCTGTAACAGCTCTCCATATGTGGCGTTAACCCAGACCTGTAACAGCTCCCAGACACCATATGTGGCGTTAACCAAGACCTGTAACAGCTCCCAGACACCATATGTGGCGTTAACCCAGACCTGTAACAGCTCTCCATATGTGGCGTTAACCAAGTCCTGTAACAGCTCTCCATATGTGGCGTTAACCCAGACCTGTAACAGCTCTCCATATGTGGCGTTAACCCAGACCTGTAACAGCTCTCCATATGTGGCGTTAACCCAGACCTGTAACAGCTCTCCATATGTGGCATTAACCCAGACCTGTAACAGCTCCCAGACACCATATGTGGCGTTAACCCAGACCTGTAACAGCTCTCCATATGTGGCGTTAACCCAGACCTGTAACAGCTCACAGACACCATATGTGGCGTTAACCCAGACCTGTAACAGCTCTCCATATGTGGCGTTAACCCAGACCTGTAACAGCTCTCCATATGTGGCGTTAACCCAGACCTGTAACAGCTCTCCATATGTGGCGTTAACCCAGACCTGTAACAGCTCTCCATATGTGGCGTTAACCCAGACCTGTAGCAGCTCTCCATATGTGGCGTTAACCCAGACCTGTAACAGCTCTCCATATGTGGCGTTAACCCAGACCTGTAACAGCTCTCCATATGTGGCGTTAACCCAGACCTGTAACAGCTCTCCATATGTGGCGTTAACCAAGACCTGTAACAGCTCTCCATATGTGGCGTTAACCAAGACCTGTAACAGCTCTCCATATGTGGCGTTAACCAAGACCTGTAACAGCTCTCCATATGTGGCGTTAACCCAGACTTGTAACAGCTCTCCATATGTGGCATTAACACAGACCTGTAACAGCTCTCCATATGTGGCGTTAACCCAGACCTGTAACAGCTCCCAGACACCAAATGTGGCGTTAACCCAGACCTGTAACAGCTCTCCATATGTGGCGTTAACCCAGACCTGTAACAGCTCCCAGACACCATATGTGGCGTTAACCCAGACCTGTAACAGCTCCCAGACACCATATGTGGCGTTAACCCAGACCTGTAACAGCTCTCCATATGTGGCGTTAACCAAGACCTGTAACAGCTCTACATATGTGGCGTTAACCCAGACCTGTAACAGCTCTCCATATGTGGCGTTAACCAAGACCTGTAACAGCTCCCAGACACCATATGTGGCGTTAACCCAGACCTGTAACAGCTCTCCATATGTGGCGTTAACCCAGACCTGTAACAGCTCCCAGACCCCATATGTGGCGTTAACCCAGACCTGTAACAGCTCTCCATATGTGGCGTTAACCCAGACCTGTAACAGCTCCCAGACACCATATGTGGCGTTAACCCAGACCTGTAACAGCTCTCCATATGTGGCGTTAACCAAGACCTGTAACAGCTCTCCATATGTGGCGTTAACCCAGACCTGTAACAGCTCCCACATATGTGGCGTTACCCAAGACCTGTAACAGCTCCCAGACACCATATGAGGCGTTAACCCAGACCTGTAACAGCTCTCCATATGTGGCGTTAACCCAGACCTGTAACAGCTCTCCATATGTGGCGTTAACCCAGACCTGTAACAGCTCCCAGACACCATATGTGGCGTTAACCAAGACCTGTAACAGCTCCCAGACACCATATGTGGCGTTAACCCAGACCTGTAACAGCTCTCCATATGTGGCGTTAACCAAGACCTGTAACAGCTCCCCATATGTGGCGTTAACCCAGACCTGTAACAGCTCTCCATATGTGGCGTTAACCAAGACCTGTAACAGCTCTCCATATGTGGCGTTAACCAAGACCTGTAACAGCTCTCCATATGTGGCGTTAACCAAGACCTGTAACAGCTCTCCATATGTGGCGTTAACCCAGACCTGTAACAGCTCTCCATATGTGGCGTTAACCCAGACCTGTAACAGCTCTCCATATGTGGCGTTAACCCAGACCTGTAACAGCTCCCACCCATATGTGGCGTTAACCAAGACCTGTAACAGCTCTCCATATGTGGCGTTAACCCAGACCTGTAACAGCTCTCCATATGTGGCGTTAACCCAGACCTGTAACAGCTCTCCATATGTGGCGTTAACCCAGACCTGTAACAGCTCCCAGACACCATATGTGGCGTTAACCCAGACCTGTAACAGCTCCCAGACACCATATGTGGCGTTAACCCAGACCTGTAACAGCTCTCCATATGTGGCGTTAACCAAGACCTGTAACAGCTCTCCATATGTGGCGCTAACCCAGACCTGTAACAGCTCCCAGACACCATATGTGGCGTTAACCCAGACCTGTAACAGCTCTCCATATGTGGCGTTAACCCAGACCTGTAACAGCTCCCAGACACCATATGTGGCATTAACCCAGACCTGTAACAGCTCTCCATATGTGGCGTTAACCCAGACCTGTAACAGCTCCCAGACACCATATGTGGCGTTAACCCAGACCTGTAACAGCTCCCAGACACCATATGTGGCGTTAACCCAGACCTGTAACAGCTCTCCATATGTGGCGTTAACCAAGACCTGTAACAGCTCTCCATATGTGGCGTTAACCCAGACCTGTAACAGCTCTCCATATGTGGCGTTAACCAAGACCTGTAACAGCTCTCCATATGTGGCGTTAACCAAGACCTGTAACAGCTCTCCATATGTGGCGTTAACCAAGACCTGTAACAGCTCTCCATATGTGGCGTTAACCCAGACCTGTAACAGCTCTCCATATGTGGCGTTAACCCAGACCTGTAACAGCTCTCCATATGTGGCGTTAACCCAGACCTGTAACAGCTCTCCATATGTGGCGTTAACCCAGACCTGTAACAGCTCTCCATATGTGGCGTTAACCAAGACCTGTAACAGCTCTCCATATGTGGCGTTAACCCAGACCTGTAACAGCTCTCCATATGTGGCGTTAACCCAGACCTGTAACAGCTCTCCATATGTGGCGTTAACCCAGTCCTGTAACAGCTCTCCATATGTGGCGTTAACCCAGACCTGTAACAGCTATCCATATGTGGCATTAACCCAGACCTGTAACAGCTCTCCATATGTGGCGTTAACCCAGACCTGTAACAGCTCTCCATATGTGGCGTTAACCCAGACCTGTAACAGCTCTCCATATGTGGCGTCAACCCAGACCTGTAACAGCTCTCCATATGTGGCGTTAACCCAGACCTGTAACAGCTCTCCATATGTGGCGTTAACCCAGACCTGTAACAGCTCTCCATATGTGGCGTTAACCAAGACCTGTAACAGCTCTCCATATGTGGCGTTAACCCAGACCTGTAACAGCTCTCCATATGTGGCGTTAACCCAGACCTGTAACAGCTCTCCATATGTGGCGTTAACCCAGTCCTGTAACAGCTCTCCATATGTGGCGTTAACCCAGACCTGTAACAGCTCTCCATATGTGGCATTAACCCAGACCTGTAACAGCTCTCCATATGTGGCGTTAACCCAGACCTGTAACAGCTCTCCATATGTGGCGTTAACCCAGACCTGTAACAGCTCTCCATATGTGGCGTTAACCCAGACCTGTAACAGCTCTCCATATGTGGCGTTAACCCAGACCTGTAACAGCTCTCCATATGTGGCGTTAACCCAGACCTGTAACAGCTCTCCATATGTGGCGTTAACCAAGACCTGTAACAGCTCTCCATATGTGGCGTTAACCCAGACCTGTAACAGCTCTCCATATGTGGCGTTAACCCAGACCTGTAACAGCTCTCCATATGTGGCGTTAACCCAGACCTGTAACAGCTCCCAGCTCTCCATATGTGGCGTTAACCCAGACCTGTAACAGCTCTCCATATGTGGCGTTAACCCAGACCTGTAACAGCTCTCCATATGTGGCGTTAACCAAGACCTGTAACAGCTCTCCATATGTGGCGTTAACCCAGACCTGTAACAGCTCCCAGACACCATATTTGGCGTTAACCAAGACCTGTAACAGCTCCCAGACACCATATGAGGCGTTAACCCAGACCTGTAACAGCTCTCCATATGTGGCGTTAACCCAGACCTGTAACAGCTCCAAGACACCATATGTGGCGTTAACCCAGACCTGTAACAGCTCTCCATATGTGGCGTTAACCCAGACCTGTAACAGCTCCCAGACACCATATGTGGCGTTAACCCAGACCTGTAACAGCTCCCAGACACCATATGTGGCGTTAACCAAGACCTGTAACAGCTCCCAGACACCATATGTGGCGTTAACCCAGACCTGTAGCAGCTCTCCATATGTGGCGTTAACCCAGACCTGTAACAGCTCTCCATATGTGGCGTTAACCAAGACCTGTAACAGCTCTCCATATGTGGCGTTAACCAAGACCTGTAACAGCTCTCCATATGTGGCGTTAACCAAGACCTGTAACAGCTCTCCATATGTGGCGTTAACCCAGACTTGTAACAGCTCTCCATATGTGGCATTAACACAGACCTGTAACAGCTCTCCATATGTGGCGTTAACCCAGACCTGTAACAGCTCCCAGACACCAAATGTGGCGTTAACCCAGACCTGTAACAGCTCTCCATATGTGGCGTTAACCCAGACCTGTAACAGCTCCCAGACACCATATGTGGCGTTAACCCAGACCTGTAACAGCTCCCAGACACCATATGTGGCGTTAACCCAGACCTGTAACAGCTCTCCATATGTGGCGTTAACCAAGACCTGTAACAGCTCTCCATATGTGGCGTTAACCCAGACCTGTAACAGCTCTCCATATGTGGCGTTAACCAAGACCTGTAACAGCTCCCAGACACCATATGTGGCGTTAACCCAGACCTGTAACAGCTCTCCATATGTGGCGTTAACCCAGACCTGTAACAGCTCCCAGACACCATATGTGGCGTTAACCCAGACCTGTAACAGCTCTCCATATGTGGCGTTAACCCAGACCTGTAACAGCTCCCAGACACCATATGTGGCGTTAACCCAGACCTGTAACAGCTCTCCATATGTGGCGTTAACCAAGACCTGTAACAGCTCTCCATATGTGGCGTTAACCCAGACCTGTAACAGCTCCCAGACACCATATGTGGCGTTACCCAAGACCTGTAACAGCTCCCAGACACCATATGAGGCGTTAACCCAGACCTGTAACAGCTCTCCATATGTGGCGTTAACCCAGACCTGTAACAGCTCTCCATATGTGGCGTTAACCCAGACCTGTAACAGCTCCCAGACACCATATGTGGCGTTAACCAAGACCTGTAACAGCTCCCAGACACCATATGTGGCGTTAACCCAGACCTGTAACAGCTCTCTATATGTGGCGTTAACCAAGACCTGTAACAGCTCTCCATATGTGGCGTTAACCCAGACCTGTAACAGCTCTCCATATGTGGCGTTAACCAAGACCTGTAACAGCTCTCCATATGTGGCGTTAACCAAGACCTGTAACAGCTCTCCATATGTGGCGTTAACCAAGACCTGTAACAGCTCTCCATATGTGGCGTTAACCCAGACCTGTAACAGCTCTCCATATGTGGCGTTAACCCAGACCTGTAACAGCTCTCCATATGTGGCGTTAACCCAGACCTGTAACAGCTCCCAGACACCATATGTGGCGTTAACCAAGACCTGTAACAGCTCTCCATATGTGGCGTTAACCCAGACCTGTAACAGCTCTCCATATGTGGCGTTAACCCAGACCTGTAACAGCTCTCCATATGTGGCGTTAACCCAGACCTGTAACAGCTCCCAGACACCATATGTGGCGTTAACCCAGACCTGTAACAGCTCCCAGACACCATATGTGGCGTTAACCCAGACCTGTAACAGCTCTCCATATGTGGCGTTAACCAAGACCTGTAACAGCTCTCCATATGTGGCGTTAACCCAGACCTGTAACAGCTCCCAGACACCATATGTGGCGTTAACCCAGACCTGTAACAGCTCTCCATATGTGGCGTTAACCCAGACCTGTAACAGCTCCCAGACACCATATGTGGCGTTAACCCAGACCTGTAACAGCTCTCCATATGTGGCGTTAACCCAGACCTGTAACAGCTCCCAGACACCATATGTGGCGTTAACCCAGACCTGTAACAGCTCTCCATATGTGGCGTTAACCAAGACCTGTAACAGCTCTCCATATGTGGCGTTAACCAAGACCTGTAACAGCTCTCCATATGTGGCGTTAACCAAGACCTGTAACAGCTCTCCATATGTGGCGTTAACCCAGACCTGTAACAGCTCTCACCATATGTGGCGTTAACCCAGACCTGTAACAGCTCTCCATATGTGGCGTTAACCCAGACCTGTAACAGCTCTCCATATGTGGCGTTAACCCAGACCTGTAACAGCTCTCCATATGTGGCGTTAACCAAGACCTGTAACAGCTCTCCATATGTGGCATTAACCCAGACCTGTAACAGCTCTCCATATGTGGCGTTAACCCAGACCTGTAACAGCTCTCCATATGTGGCGTTAACCCAGTCCTGTAACAGCTCTCCATATGTGGCGTTAACCCAGACCTGTAACAGCTCTCCATATGTGGCGTTAACCCAGACCTGTAACAGCTCTCCATATGTGGCGTTAACCCAGACCTGTAACAGCTCTCCATATGTGGCGTTAACCCAGACCTGTAACAGCTCTCCATATGTGGCGTTAACCCAGACCTGTAACAGCTCTCCATATGTGGCGTTAACCCAGACCTGTAACAGCTCTCCATATGTGGCGTTAACCCAGACCTGTAACAGCTCTCCATATGTGGCGTTAACCAAGACCTGTAACAGCTCTCCATATGTGGCGTTAACCCAGACCTGTAACAGCTCTCCATATGTGGCGTTAACCCAGACCTGTAACAGCTCTCCATATGTGGCGTTAACCCAGACCTGTAACAGCTCCCAGCTCTCCATATGTGGCGTTAACCCAGACCTGTAACAGCTCTCCATATGTGGCGTTAACCAAGACCTGTAACAGCTCTCCATATGTGGCGTTAACCAAGACCTGTAACAGCTCTCCATATGTGGCGTTAACCAAGACCTGTAACAGCTCTCCATATGTGGCGTTAATCCAGACCTGTAACAGCTCTCCATATGTGGCGTTAACCCAGACCTGTAACAGCTCTCCATATGTGGCATTAACCCAGACCTGTAACAGCTCCCAGACACCATATGTGGCGTTAACCCAGACCTGTAACAGCTCTCCATATGTGGCGTTAACCCAGACCTGTAACAGCTCCCAGACACCATATGTGGCGTTAACCCAGACCTGTAACAGCTCTCCATATGTGGCGTTAACCCAGACCTGTAACAGCTCCCAGACACCATATGTGGTGTTAACCAAGACCTGTAACAGCTCTCCATATGTGGCGTTAACCCAGACCTGTAGCAGCTCTCCATATGTGGCATTAACCAAGACCTGTAACAGCTCTCCATATGTGGCGTTAACCAAGACCTGTAACAGCTCTCCATATGTGGCGTTAACCCAGACCTGTAACAGCTCTCCATATGTGGCGTTAACCCAGACCTGTAACAGCTCTCCATATGTGGCATTAACCCAGACCTGTAACAGCTCCCAGACACCATATGTGGCGTTAACCCAGACCTGTAACAGCTCTCCATATGTGGCGTTAACCCAGACCTGTAACAGCTCTCCATATGTGGCGTTAACCAAGACCTGTAACAGCTCTCCATATGTGGCGTTAACCCAGACCTGTAACAGCTCTCCATATGTGGCATTAACCCAGACCTGTAACAGCTCTCCATATGTGGCATTAACCCAGACCTGTAACAGCTCTCAGAAACCATATGTGGCGTTAACCTAGACCTGTAACAGCTCCCAGACACCATATGTGGCGTTAACCCAGACCTGTAACAGCTCTCCATATGTGGCGTTAACATTTTTACATTTTACATTTTAGTCATTTAGCAGACGCTCTTATCCAGAGCGACTTACAGGAGCTGTAACAGCTCCCAGACACCATATGTGGCGTTAACCTAGACCTGTAACAGCTCCCAGACACCATATGTGGCGTTAACCCAGACCTGTAACAGCTCTCCATACGTGGCATTAACCAAGACCTGTAACATCTCTCCATACAGTGGGGAAAAAAAGTATTTAGTCAGCCACCAATTGTGCAAGTTCTCCCACTTAAAAAGATGAGAGAGGCCTGTAATTTTCATCATAGGTACACGTCAACTATGACAGACAAAATGTGGGAAAAAAATCTAGAAAATCACATTGTATGATTTTTAATGAATTTATTTGCAAATTATGGTGGAAAATAAGTATTTGGTCAATAACAAAAGTTTCTTTATACTTTGTTATATACCCTTTGTTGGCAATGACACAAGTCAAACGTTTTCTGTAAGTCTGCACAAGGTTGTTGCTGGTATTTTGGCCCATTCCTCCATGCAGATCTCCTCTAGAGCAGTGATGTTTTGGGGCTGTCACTGGGCAACACAGACTTTCAACTCCCTCCAAAGATTTTCTATGGGGTTGAGATCTGGAGACTGGCTAGGCCACTCCAGGACCTTGAAATGCTTCTTACGAAGCCACTCCTTCGTTGCCCGGGCGATGTGTTTGGGATCATTGTCATGCTGAAAGACCCAGCCACGTTTCATCTTCAATGCCCTTGCTGATGGAAGGAGGTTTTCACTCAAAATCTCACGATACATGGCCCCATTTATTCTTTCCTTTACACGGATCAGTCGTCCTGGTCCCTTTGCAGAAAAACAGCCCCAAAGCATGATGTTTCCACCCCCATGCTTCACAGTAGGTATGGTGTTCTTTGGATGCAACTCAGCATTCTTTGTCCTCCAAACACGACGAGTTGAGCTTTTACCAAAAAGTTATATTTTGGTTTCATCTGACCATATGACATTCTCCCAATCCTCTTCTGGATCATCCAAATGCACTCTAGCAAACTTCAGACGGGCCTGGACATGTACTGGCTTAAGCAGAGGGACACATCTGGCACTGCAGGATTTGAGTCCCTGGCGGCATAGTGTGTTACTGATGGTAGGCTTTGTTACTTTGGTCCCAGCTCTCTGTAGGTCATTCACTAGGTCCCCCTGTGTGGTTCTGGGATTTTTGCTCACTGTTCTTGTGATCATTTTGACCCCACGGGGTGAGATCTTGCGTGGAGCCCCAGATCGAGGGAGATTATCAGTGGTCTTGTATGTCTTCCATTTCCTAATAATTGCTCCCACAGTTGATTTCTTCAAACCAAGCTGCTTACCTATTGCAGATTCAGTCTTCCCAGCCTGGTGCAGGTCTACAATTTTGTTTCTGGTGTCCTTTGACAGCTCTTTGGTCTTGGCCATAGTGGAGTTTGGAGTGTGACTGTTTGAGGTTGTGGACAGGTGTCTTTTATACTGATAACAAGTTCAAACAGGTGCCATTAATACAGGTAATGAGTGGAGGACAGAGGAGCCTCTTAAAGAAGAAGTTACAGGTCTGTGAGAGCCAGAAATCTTGCTTGTTTGTAGGTGACCAAATACTTATTTTCCACCATAATTTGCAAATAAATTCATTAAAAATCCTACAATGTGATTTTCTGGATTTTTTTTCCTAAATTTGTCTGTCATAGTTGACGTGTACCTATGATGAAAATTACAGGCCTCTCTCATCTTTTTAAGTGGGAGAACTTGCACAATTGGTGGCTGACTAAATACTTTTTTCCCCCACTGTATGTGGCGTTAACCAAGACCTGTAACAGCTCTCCATATGTGGCGTTAACCAAGACCTGTAACAGCTCTCCATATGTGGCGTTAACCCAGACCTGTAACAGCTCTCCATATGTGGCGTTAACCCAGACCTGTAACAGCTCTCCATATGTGGCATTAACCCAGACCTGTAACAGCTCCCAGACACCATATGTGGCGTTAACCTAGACCTGTAACAGCTCTCCATATGTGGCGTTAACCCAGACCTGTAACAGCTCTCCATATGTGGCGTTAACCAAGACCTGTAACAGCTCTCCATATGTGGCGTTAACCCAGACCTGTAACAGCTCTCCATATGTGGCATTAACCCAGACCTGTAACAGCTCTCCATATGTGGCATTAACCCAGACCTGTAACAGCTCTCAGACACCATATGTGGCGTTAACCTAGACCTGTAACAGCTCCCAGACACCATATGTGGCGTTAACCCAGACCTGTAACAGCTCTCCATATGTGGCGTTAACATTTTTACATTTTACATTTTAGTCATTTAGCAGACGCTCTTATCCAGAGCGACTTACAGGAGCTGTAACAGCTCCCAGACACCATATGTGGCGTTAACCTAGACCTGTAACAGCTCCCAGACACCATATGTGGCGTTAACCCAGACCTGTAACAGCTCTCCATACGTGGCATTAACCAAGACCTGTAACAGCTCTCCATATGTGGCGTTAACCAAGACCTGTAACAGCTCTCCATATGTGGCGTTAACCAAGACCTGTAACAGCTCTCCATATGTGGCGTTAACCCAGACCTGTAACAGCTCTCCATATGTGGCGTTAACCCAGTCCTGTAACAGCTCTCCATATGTGGCGTTAACCCAGACCTGTAACAGCTCTCCATATGTGGCGTTAACCCAGACCTGTAACAGCTCTCCATATGTGGCGTTAACCCAGACCTGTAACAGCTCTCCATATGTGGCGTTAACCCAGACCTGTAACAGCTCTCCATATGTGGCGTTAACCCAGACCTGTAACAGCTCTCCATATGTGGCGTTAACCCAGACCTGTAACAGCTCTCCATATGTGGCGTTAACCAAGACCTGTAACATCTCTCCATATGTGGCGTTAACCAAGACCTGTAACAGCTCTCCATATGTGGCGTTAACCCAGACCTGTAACAGCTCTCCTTATGTGGCGTTAACCCAGACCTGTAACAGCTCCCAGACACCATATGTGGCGTTAACCCAGACCTGTAACAGCTCTCCATATGTGGCGTTAACCAAGACCTGTAACAGCTCTCCATATGTGGCGTTAACCCAGACCTGTAACAGCTCTCCATATGTGGCGTTAACCCAGACCTGTAACAGCTCTCCATATGTGGCGTTAACCCAGACCTGTAACAGCTCTCCATATATGGCGTTAACCCAGACCTGTAACAGCTCTCCTTATGTGGCGTTAACCAAGACCTGTAACATCTCTCCATATGTGGCGTTAACCAAGACCTGTAACAGCTCTCCATATGTGGCGTTAACCCAGACCTGTAACAGCTCTCCTTATGTGGCGTTAACTCAGACCTGTAACAGCTCCCAGACACCATATGTGGCGTTAACCCAGACCTGTAACAGCTCTCCATATGTGGCGTTAACCCAGACCTGTAACAGCTCTCCTTATGTGGCGTTAACCCAGACCTGTAACAGCTCCCAGACACCATATTTGGCGTTAACCCAGACCTGTAACAGCTCTCCATATGTGGCGTTAACCCAGACCTGTAACAGCTCCCAGCTCTCCATATGTGGCGTTAACCCAGACCTGTAACAGCTCTCCATATGTGGCGTTAACCCAGACCTGTAACAGCTCTCCATATGTGCCGTTAACCAAGACCTGTAACAGCTCTCTATATGTGGCGTTAACCCAGACCTGTAACAGCTCTCCATATGTGCCGTTAACCAAGACCTGTAACAGCTCTCCATATGTGCCGTTAACCAAGACCTGTAACAGCTCTCCATATGTGGCGTTAACCCAGACCTGTAACAGCTCTCCTTATGTGGCGTTAACCCAGACCTGTAACAGCTCCCAGCTCTCCATATGTGGCGTTATCCCAGACCTGTAACAGCTCTCCATATGTGGCGTTAACCCAGACCTGTAACAGCTCTCCATATGTGGCGTTAACCCAGACCTGTAACAGCTCTCCATATGTGGCGTTAACCCAGACCTGTAACAGCTCTCCATATGTGGCGTTAACCCAGACCTGTAACAGCTCCCAGACACCATATGTGGCGTTAACCCAGACCTGTAACAGCTCCCAGACACCATATGTGGCGTTAACCCAGAACTGTAACAGCTCTCCATATGTGGCGTTAACCCAGACCTGTAACAGCTCCCAGACACCATATGTGGCGTTAACCCAGACCTGTAACAGCTCTCCATACGTGGCATTAACCAAGACCTGTAACAGCTCTCCATATGTGGCGTTAACCAAGACCTGTAACAGCTCTCCATATGTGGCGTTAACCAAGACCTGTAACAGCTCTCCATATGTGGCGTTAACCCAGACCTGTAACAGCTCTCCATATGTGGCGTTAACCCAGACCTGTAACAGCTCTCCATATGTGGCGTTAACCAAGACCTGTAACAGCTCTCCATATGTGGCGTTAACCCAGACCTGTAACAGCTCTCCATATGTGGCATTAACCCAGACCTGTAACAGCTCTCCATATGTGGCATTAACCCAGACCTGTAACAGCTCTCAGACACCATATGTGGCGTTAACCTAGACCTGTAACAGCTCCCAGACACCATATGTGGCGTTAACCCAGACCTGTAACAGCTCTCCATATGTGGCGTTAACATTTTTACATTTTACATTTTAGTCATTTAGCAGACGCTCTTATCCAGAGCGACTTACAGGAGCTGTAACAGCTCCCAGACACCATATGTGGCGTTAACCTAGACCTGTAACAGCTCCCAGACACCATATGTGGCGTTAACCCAGACCTGTAACAGCTCTCCATACGTGGCATTAACCAAGACCTGTAACAGCTCTCCATATGTGGCGTTAACCAAGACCTGTAACAGCTCTCCATATGTGGCGTTAACCAAGACCTGTAACAGCTCTCCATATGTGGCGTTAACCCAGACCTGTAACAGCTCTCCATATGTGGCGTTAACCCAGTCCTGTAACAGCTCTCCATATGTGGCGTTAACCCAGACCTGTAACAGCTCTCCATATGTGGCGTTAACCCAGACCTGTAACAGCTCTCCATATGTGGCGTTAACCCAGACCTGTAACAGCTCTCCATATGTGGCGTTAACCCAGACCTGTAACAGCTCTCCATATGTGGCGTTAACCCAGACCTGTAACAGCTCTCCATATGTGGCGTTAACCCAGACCTGTAACAGCTCTCCATATGTGGCGTTAACCAAGACCTGTAACATCTCTCCATATGTGGCGTTAACCAAGACCTGTAACAGCTCTCCATATGTGGCGTTAACCCAGACCTGTAACAGCTCTCCTTATGTGGTGTTAACCCAGACCTGTAACAGCTCCCAGACACCATATGTGGCGTTAACCCAGACCTGTAACAGCTCTCCATATGTGGCGTTAACCAAGACCTGTAACAGCTCTCCATATGTGGCGTTAACCCAGACCTGTAACAGCTCTCCATATGTGGCGTTAACCCAGACCTGTAACAGCTCTCCATATGTGGCGTTAACCCAGACCTGTAACAGCTCTCCATATGTGGCGTTAACCCAGACCTGTAACAGCTCTCCATATGTGGCGTTAACCAAGACCTGTAACATCTCTCCATATGTGGCGTTAACCAAGACCTGTAACAGCTCTCCATATGTGGCGTTAACCCAGACCTGTAACAGCTCTCCTTATGTGGCGTTAACTCAGACCTGTAACAGCTCCCAGACACCATATGTGGCGTTAACCCAGACCTGTAACAGCTCTCCATATGTGGCGTTAACCCAGACCTGTAACAGCTCTCCTTATGTGGCGTTAACCCAGACCTGTAACAGCTCCCAGACACCATATTTGGCGTTAACCCAGACCTGTAACAGCTCTCCATATGTGGCGTTAACCCAGACCTGTAACAGCTCCCAGCTCTCCATATGTGGCGTTAACCCAGACCTGTAACAGCTCTCCATATGTGGCGTTAACCCAGACCTGTAACAGCTCTCCATATGTGCCGTTAACCAAGACCTGTAACAGCTCTCTATATGTGGCGTTAACCCAGACCTGTAACAGCTCTCCATATGTGCCGTTAACCAAGACCTGTAACAGCTCTCCATATGTGCCGTTAACCAAGACCTGTAACAGCTCTCCATATGTGGCGTTAACCCAGACCTGTAACAGCTCTCCTTATGTGGCGTTAACCCAGACCTGTAACAGCTCCCAGCTCTCCATATGTGGCGTTATCCCAGACCTGTAACAGCTCTCCATATGTGGCGTTAACCCAGACCTGTAACAGCTCTCCATATGTGGCGTTAACCCAGACCTGTAACAGCTCTCCATATGTGGCGTTAACCCAGACCTGTAACAGCTCTCCATATGTGGCGTTAACCCAGACCTGTAACAGCTCCCAGACACCATATGTGGCGTTAACCCAGACCTGTAACAGCTCCCAGACACCATATGTGGCGTTAACCCAGACCTGTAACAGCTCTCCATATGTGGCGTTAACCCAGACCTGTAACAGCTCCCAGACACCATATGTGGCGTTAACCCAGACCTGTAACAGCTCCCAGACACCATATGTGGCGTTAACCCAGACCTGTAACAGCTCCCATACACCATATGTGGCATTAACCCAGACCTGTAACAGCTCTCCATATGTGGCGTTAACCCAGACCTGTAACAGCTCCCAGACACCATATGTGGCGTTAACCCAGACCTGTAACAGCTCTCCATATGTGGCGTTAACCCAGACCTGTAACAGCTCTCCTTATGTGGCGTTAACCCAGACCTGTAACAGCTCCCAGACACCATATGTGGCGTTAACCCAGACCTGTAACAGCTCTCCATATGTGGCGTTAACCCAGACCTGTAACAGCTCCCAGCTCTCCATATGTGGCGTTAACCCAGACCTGTAACAGCTCTCCATATGTGGCGTTAACCCAGACCTGTAACAGCTCTCCATATGTGCCGTTAACCAAGACCTGTAACAGCTCTCTATATGTGGCGTTAACCCAGACCTGTAACAGCTCTCCATATGTGCCGTTAACAAAGACCTGTAACAGCTCAACATATGTGCCGTTAACCAAGACCTGTAACAGCTCTCCATATGTGCCGTTAACCAAGACCTGTAACAGCTCTCCATATGTGGCGTTAACCCAGACCTGTAACAGCTCTCCTTATGTGGCGTTAACCCAGACCTGTAACAGCTCCCAGCTCTCCATATGTGGCGTTAACCCAGACCTGTAACAGCTCTCCATATGTGGCGTTAACCCAGACCTGTAACAGCTCTCCATATGTGGCGTTAACCCAGACCTGTAACAGCTCTCCATATGTGGCGTTAACCCAGACCTGTAACAGCTCTCCATATGTGGCGTTAACCCAGACCTGTAACAGCTCCCAGACACCATATGTGGCGTTAACCCAGACCTGTAACAGCTCCCAGACACCATATGTGGTGTTAACCCAGACCTGTAACAGCTCTCCATATGTGGCGTTAACCCAGACCTGTAACAGCTCCCAGACACCATATGTGGCGTTAACCCAGACCTGTAACAGCTCCCAGACACCATATGTTGCGTTAACCCAGACCTGTAACAGCTCCCATACACCATATGTGGCGTTAACCCAGACCTGTAACAGCTCTCCATATGTGGCGTTAACCCAGACCTGTAACAGCTCCCAGACACCATATGTGGCGTTAACCCAGACCTGTAACAGCTCTCCATATGTGGCGTTAACCCAGACCTGTAACAGCTCTCCTTATGTGGCGTTAACCCAGACCTGTAACAGCTCCCAGACACCATATGTGGCGTTAACCCAGACCTGTAACAGCTCTCCATATGTGGCGTCAACCCAGACCTGTAACAGCTCCCAGCTCTCCATATGTGGCGTTAACCCAGACCTGTAACAGCTCTCCATATGTGGCGTTAACCCAGACCTGTAACAGCTCCCAGACACCATATGTGGCGTTAACCCAGACCTGTAACAGCTCTCCATATGTGGCGTTAACCCAGACCTGTAACAGCTCTCCTTATGTGGCGTTAACCCAGACCTGTAACAGCTCCCAGACACCATATGTGGCGTTAACCCAGACCTGTAACAGCTCTCCATATGTGGCGTTAACCCAGACCTGTAACAGCTCCCAGCTCTCCATATGTGGCGTTAACCCAGACCTGTAACAGCTCTCCATATGTGGCGTTAACCCAGACCTGTAACAGCTCTCCATATGTGCCGTTAACCAAGACCTGTAACAGCTCTCTATATGTGGCGTTAACCCAGACCTGTAACAGCTCTCCATATGTGCCGTTAACAAAGACCTGTAACAGCTCAACATATGTGCCGTTAACCAAGACCTGTAACAGCTCTCCATATGTGCCGTTAACCAAGACCTGTAACAGCTCTCCATATGTGGCGTTAACCCAGACCTGTAACAGCTCTCCTTATGTGGCGTTAACCCAGACCTGTAACAGCTCCCAGCTCTCCATATGTGGCGTTAACCCAGACCTGTAACAGCTCTCCATATGTGGCGTTAACCCAGACCTGTAACAGCTCTCCATATGTGGCGTTAACCCAGACCTGTAACAGCTCTCCATATGTGGCGTTAACCCAGACCTGTAACAGCTCTCCATATGTGGCGTTAACCAAGGCCTGTAACAGCTCCCAGACACCATATGTGGCGTTAACCCAGACCTGTAACAGCTCCCAGACACCATATGTGGCGTTAACCCAGACCTGTAACAGCTCTCCATATGTGGCGTTAACCCAGACCTGTAACAGCTCCCAGACACCATATGTGGCGTTAACCCAGACCTGTAACAGCTCCCAGACACCATATGTGGCGTTAACCCAGACCTGTAACAGTTCCCATACACCATATGTGGCGTTAACCCAGACCTGTAACAGCTCTCCATATGTGGCGTTAACCCAGACCTGTAACAGCTCCCAGACACCATATGTGGCGTTAACCCAGACCTGTAACAGCTCTCCATATGTGGCGTTAACCCAGACCTGTAACAGCTCTCCTTATGTGGCGTTAACCCAGACCTGTAACAGCTCCCAGACACCATATGTGGCGTTAACCCAGACCTGTAACAGCTCTCCATATGTGGTGTCAACCCAGACCTGTAACAGCTCCCAGCTCTCCATATGTGGCGTTAACCCAGACCTGTAACAGCTCTCCATATGTGGCGTTAACCCAGACCTGTAACAGCTCTCCATATGTGCCGTTAACCAAGACCTGTAACAGTTCTCTATATGTGGCGTTAACCCAGACCTGTAACAGCTCTCCATATGTGCCGTTAACAAAGACCTGTAACAGCTCTCCATATGTGCCGTTAACCAAGACCTGTAACAGCTCTCCATATGTGGCGTTAACCCAGACCTGTAACAGCTCTCCTTATGTGGCGTTAACCCAGACCTGTAACAGCTCCCAGCTCTCCATATGTGGCGTTAACCCAGACCTGTAACAGCTCTCCATATGTGGCGTTAACCCAGACCTGTAACAGCTCTCCATATGTGGCGTTAACCCAGACCTGTAACAGCTCTCCATATGTGGCGTTAACCCAGACCTGTAACAGCTCTCCATATGTGGCGTTAACCCAGACCTGTAATAGCTCCCAGACACCATATGTGGCGTTAACCCAGACCTGTAACAGCTCCCAGACACCATATGTGGCGTTAACCCAGACCTGTAACAGCTCTCCATATGTGGCGTTAACCCAGACCTGTAACAGCTCCCAGACACCATATGTGGCGTTAACCCAGACCTGTAACAGCTCCCAGACACCATATGTGGCGTTAACCCAGACCTGTAACAGCTCCCATACACCATATGTGGCGTTAACCCAGACCTGTAACAGCTCTCCATATGTGGTGTTAACCCAGACCTGTAACAGCTCCCAGACACCATATGTGGCGTTAACCCAGACCTGTAACAGCTCTCCATATGTGGCGTTAACCCAGACCTGTAACAGCTCTCCATATGTGGCGTTAACCCAGACCTGTAACAGCTCTCCATATGTGGCGTTAACCAAGACCTGTAACAGCTCTCCATATGTGGCGTTAACCCAGACCTGTAACAGCTCTCCATATGTGGCGTTAACCCAGACCTGTAACAGCTCTCCATATGTGGCGTTAACCAAGACCTGTAACAGCTCTCCATATGTGGCGTTAACCCAGACCTGTAACAGCTTTCCATATGTGGCGTTAACCCAGACCTGTAACAGCTCCCAGACACCATATGTGGCGTTAACCCAGACCTGTAACAGCTCTCCATATGTGGCGTTAACCCAGACCTGTAACAGCTCTCCATATGTGGCGTTAACCCAGACCTGTAACAGCTCCCAGACACCATATGTGGCGTTAACCAAGACCTGTAACAGCTCTCAGACACCATATGTGGCGTTAACCAAGACCTGTAACAGCTCTCAGACACCATATGTGGCGTTAACCAAGACCTGTAACAGCTCTCCATATGTGGCATTAACCAAGACCTTTAACAGCTCTCAGACACCATATGTGGCGTTAACCAAGACCTGTAACAGCTCTCAGACACCATATGTGACGTTAACCAAGACCTGTAACAGCTCTCCATATGTGGCGTTAACCCAGACCTCTAACAGCTCTCCATATGTGGCGTTAACCCAGACCTGTAACAGCTCCCAGACACCATATGTGGCGTTAACCCAGACCTGTAACAGCTCTCCATATGTGGCGTTAACCCAGACCTGTAACAGCTCTCCATATGTGGCATTAACCCAGACCTGTAACAGCTCTCCATACGTGGCGTTAACCCAGACCTGTAACAGCTCTCCATATGTGGCGTTAACCAAGACCTGTAACAGCTCTCAGACACCATATGTGGCGTTAACCCAGACCTGTAACAGCTCTCAGACACCATATGTGGCATTAACCCAGACCTGTAACAGCTCTCCATATGTGGCGTTAACCCAGACCTGTAACAGCTCTCCATATGTGGCGTTAACCCAGACCTGTAACAGCTCTCCATATGTGGCGTTAACCAAGACCTGTAACAGCTCTCCATATGTGGCGTTAACCCAGACCTGTAACAGCTCCCAGACACCATATGTGGCGTTAACCCAGACCTGTAACAGCTCTCCATATGTGGCGTTAACCCAGACCTGTAACAGCTCTCCATATGTGGCGTTAACCCAGACCTGTAACAGCTCTCCATATGTGGCGTTAACCCAGACCTGTAACAGCTCCCAGACACCATATGTGGCGTTAACCCAGACCTGTAACAGCTCCCAGACACCATATGTGGCGTTAACCCAGACCTGTAACAGCTCTCCATATGTGGCGTTAACCAAGACCTGTAACAGCTCTCCATATGTGGCGTTAACCCAGACCTGTAACAGCTCCCAGACACCATATGTGGCGTTAACCAAGACCTGTAACAGCTCCCAGACACCATATATGGCGTTAACCAAGACCTGTAACAGCTCTCCATATGTGGCGTTAACCAAGACCTGTAACAGCTCTCCATATGTGGCGTTAACCCAGACCTGTAACAGCTCTCCATATGTGGCGTTAACCCAGACCTGTAACAGCTCTCCATATGTGGCGTTAACTCAGACCTGTAACAGCTCTCCATATGTGGCGTTAACCTAGACCTGTAACAGCTCTCCATATGTGGCGTTAACCTAGACCTGTAACAGCTCCCAGACACCATATGTGGCATTAACCAAGACCTGTAACAGCTCCCAGACACCATATGTGGCGTTAACCCAAACCTGTAACAGCTCCCAGACACCATATGTGGCGTTAACCAAGACCTGTAACAGCTCCCAGACACCATATGTGGCGTTAACCCAGACCTGTAACAGCTCCCAGACACCATATATGGCGTTAACCAAGACCTGTAACAGCTCTCCATATGTGGCGTTAACCCAGACCTGTAACAGCTCTCCATATGTGGCGTTAACCCAGACCTGTAACAGCTCTCCATATGTGGCGTTAACCCAGACCTGTAACAGCTCTCCATATGTGGCGTTAACCAAGACCTGTAACAGCTCTCCATATGTGGCGTTAACCCAGACCTGTAACAGCTCTCCATATGTGGCGTTAACCCAGACCTGTAACAGCTCTCCATATGTGGCGTTAACCCAGACCTGTAACAGCTCCCCTTATGTGGCGTTAACCCAGACCTGTAACAGCTCACCATATGTGGCGTTAACCCAGACCTGTAACAGCTCTCCATATGTGGCATTAACCAAGACCTGTAACAGCTCTCCATATGTGGCGTTAACCCAGACCTGTAACAGCTCTTCATATGTGGCGTTAACCCCGACCTGTAACAGCTCTCCATATGTGGCGTTAACCAAGACCTGTAACAGCTCTCCATATGTGGCGTTAACCCAGACCTGTAACAGCTCTCCATATGTGGCGTTAACCCAGACCTGTAACAGCTCCCAGACACCATATGTGGCGTTAACCCAGACCTGTAACAGCTCTCCATATGTGGCGTTAACCCAGACCTGTAACAGCTCTCCATATGTGGCGTTAACCTAGACCTGTAACAGCTCCCAGACACCATATGTGGCGTTAACCAAGACCTGTAACAGCTCCCAGACACCATATGTGGCGTTAACCCAAACCTGTAACAGCTCCCAGACACCATATGTGGCGTTAACCAAGACCTGTAACAGCTCCCAGACACCATATGTGGCGTTAACCCAGACCTGTAACAGCTCCCAGACACCATATATGGCGTTAACCAAGACCTGTAACAGCTCTCCATATGTGGCGTTAACCCAGACCTGTAACAGCTCTCCATATGTGGTGTTAACCCAGACCTGTAACAGCTCTCCATATGTGGCGTTAATCCAGACCTGTAACAGCTCTCCATATGTGGCGTTAACCAAGACCTGTAACAGCTCTCCATATGTGGCGTTAACCCAGACCTGTAACAGCTCTCCATATGTGGCGTTAACCCAGACCTGTAACAGCTCTCCATATGTGGCGTTAACCCAGACCTGTAACAGCTCCCCATATGTGGCGTTAACCCAGACCTGTAACAGCTCTCCATATGTGGCGTTAACCCAGACCTGTAACAGCTCTCCATATGTGGCGTTAACCCAGACCTGTAACAGCTCCCCATATGTGGCGTTAACCCAGACCTGTAACAGCTCTCCATATGTGGCGTTAACCAAGACCTGTAACAGCTCTCCATATGTGGCGTTAACCCAGACCTGTAACAGCTCTCCTTATGTGGCGTTAACCCAGACCTGTAACAGCTCCCAGACACCATATGTGGCGTTAACCCAGACCTGTAACAGCTCTCCATATGTGGCGTTAACCAAGACCTGTAACAGCTCTCCATATGTGGCGTTAACCCAGACCTGTAACAGCTCTCCATATGTGGCGTTAACACAGACCTGTAACAGCTCTTCATATGTGGCGTTAACCCAGACCTGTAACAGCTCTCCATATGTGGCGTTAACCCAGACCTGTAACAGCTCCCAGACACCATATGTGGCGTTAACCCAGACCTGTAACAGCTCTCCATATGTGGCGTTAACCCAGACCTGTAACAGCTCTCCATATGTGGCGTTAACCAAGACCTGTAACAGCTCTCCATATGTGGCGTTAACCAAGACCTGTAACAGCTCTCCATATGTGGCGTTAACCCAGACCTGTAACAGCTCTCCATATGTGGCGTTAACCCAGACCTGTAACAGCTCCCAGACACCATATGTGGCGTTAACCCAGACCTGTAACAGCTCTCCATATGTGGCGTTTTAATAACAGGCTCTCAGTTATCCCGTAATAGCCGGCTTTTGGCTGTAATAAATTTTTTTGAAAAGACGAGAAATAAAAATTGCACTTCCTGGAGAAGAAGAAAAAAATCCTGTTGTGAAATAAAGCTTTTTAGCCTATTCATTGATGGAAATATTAATTGATGGAAATACCAGTTGATGGAACTACATTTGACCGGTCGTGCTTATCATGCTTTTTATTTATCACAATTTTCTTTAACCAATTTTGGTCTTTAATGCAGGGGCAAAAGACAAGTTCTTTACTTTCTCTCTTTCCACTTGCCTCTTCCATTTTTGTGGTAATGCTGCAATTAGTTGGTTGTAATTTTGGATATAGAAGACGTTTCCGTATATTTCTGTTAGCTGCATGTGTGACATAACTCCACCAGTTGTATTTATGATATAATTTACAAATATTATACTGTTTGTAAAAATAAATAAAAATTCCCAAATAATGTATTTTTTAAAATCAATTAATATTTGCATGTATTTTTACATTTAAGTCATTTAGCAGATGCTCTTATCCAGAGCGACTTACAAATTGGTGCATTCAACTTAGGATAGCCAGTGGACAACCACCCTTTTTTTATGGGGGGTGGGGGAGGGGGGGGTAGAAGGATTACTGTTATACTATTCCAGGTATTCCTTAAAGAGGTGGGGTTTCAAGTGTCTCCGGAAGGTGGTCAGTGACTCCACTGTCCTGGCGTCGTAGGGGAGCTTGTTCCACCATTTCGGTGCCAGAGCAGCGAATAGCTTTGACTGGGCTGAGCGGGAACTGTACTTCCGTAGAGGTAGGGGGACTAGCAGGCCAGAGGTGGATGAACGTAGTGCCCTCGTTTGGGTGTAGGGTCTGATCAGAGCCTGAAGGTAAGGAGGTGCCGTTCCCCTCACAGCTCCGTAGGCAAGCACCATGGTTTTGTAGTAGATGCGAGCCTCAACTGGAAGCCAGTGGAGTGTGCGGAGGAGCAGGGTGACATGAGAGAACTTGGGAAGGTTGAACACCAGACGGGCTGCAGCGTTCTGGATAAGTTGAAGGGGTTTAATGGCACAGGCAGGGAGCCCAGCCAACAGCGAGTTGCAGTAATCCATCCGGTAAATAACCATACTATTTGCTATAATTTTTGTTTTGTCTTTTCTGGTGGATTAAACAAAAATTGCAACAAACTTTCTATGGCTTGTTTTACAAATAACGATATTTTAGAGATTATTTCATTTTCAAATAACCGAAAGTGAGAGGTTGTAATCTGAATAAAGGGGAAAAGGCCATTCTTGAACACGGGGTGACCATTCTTACTAATCTGCTAAAGAACCAGTCTTGGACTAAAAATTTACTTTCAATGGAGAATCTAGTGAACCATTGAACATCATTCTTAGTCCAGGTCAGGAATAGGGTTAATCTGTGTCCAGGAAACGGGCCCTTGCAGTTGAGAGTAAATCTGCAGGGTTCAGATCAACGTATTCCTCAGCTGTTACAGCAGGAGAACAGTGTAAAGTATTCCTCAGCTGTTACAGCAGGAGAACAGTGTAAAGTATTCCTCAGCTGTTACAGCAGGAGAACAGTGTAAAGTATTCCTCAGCTGTTACAGCAGGAGAACAGTGTAAAGTATTCCTTAGCTGTTACATCAGGAGAACAGTGTAAAGTATTCCTTAGCTGTTACATCAGGAGAACAGTGTAAAGTATTCCTTAGCTGTTACAGCAGGAGAACAGTGTAAAGTATTCTGGTCCTCTGTAGCTCAGCTGGTAGAGCACGGCGCTTGTAACGCCAAGGTAGTGGGATCGATCCCCGGGACCACCCATACACAAAAATGTATGCACGCATGACTGTAAGTCGCTTTGGATAAAAGCGTCTGCTAAATGGCATATTATTATTATTATTATTATCATTCCTTAGCTGTTACCTGGCTGGGACGGTATTCCTCCTGTTGTCCACTGTTACTTGACCGTGATGGTCCCACTTTAAATGACGTTCAGTTTATAAAGGCTTCATAAAGCCTTCATAATGCTTTCATAAGCACTACATACATTTGTTACAAAGCATCTATAACCGTATGTCATGCTCTATAAAGGGTTCATAAATGTGGAATAAAAATCCAATCAAATTTTATTTGTCACATACACGTGTTTAGCAGATGTTATAGCGGGTGTAGTGAAATGCTTGTGCTTCTAGCTCCGACAGTGCAGTAATATCTAACAAGTAATATCTAACAATTTCACAACATATACCCAATACACACAAATCTAAGTAAGGAATGAATTAACTATGTACATATATGTATATATTCTTATGTAACTATGTACATAACCAACAATGTCAAATGTAACATAACCCACTATGTCAAATATGACACAAACTGTCTTTATAAAGGGTGACATGTTGTGCTGCAGGATTACATTATACCAAGAAACACTTACCTTCATGCTCTTAAGGAAATCGTGAATGTCATGGATACATTAGAACTAGTAGATATATGGAGGCTTAAATATGCTGATCTAGTGAGATATACATGGCGGCGACTCAATCAAGCTAGTCGTCTTGACTTCATTCTTATGTCATTCTCGTTGGCACCAAAAGTTTAAAAAGTGTTGATAGGGGACAGAATGTGGTCGGACCATCATATAATTGGCATATACATTACTCTTACTGAATTTCCACGTGGGCGAGGATATTGGAAATGTAATCAAAGCCTATTGGATGATAACTTGTTTTTAACTAGGACAGATGAATTTATAACATAGATACAGCAAATCCCCTTATTGTATGGGATACCTTTAAATGTGCCTTTAGAGGCCATGCAATTCAGTACTCATCTCGAAAACAAAAGCAATTTAGGTCAAAAGAGTCCATACTAACAAAGGAAATAGAAGGTCTAACAGAACAGATAGATAGCAATAAAAACTGTAACATAGAGGCTGTCACGCCCTGGCCTTGAGAGCCCTGTTTTCTCTAGTTGGTTTGGTCAGGGTGTGAATTCTAGATGTTGTATTTCTATGTTGGCCGGGTGTGGTTCCCAGTCAGAGGCAGCTGTCACTCGTTGTCTCTGATTGGGGATCATACTTAGGTAGCCTGGTTGCCTACCTATGTTGTGGGATGTTGTGTGTTTGTGTTTGTTTGTGTGTGTTAGTGTGTGTGTGTGTGTGTTTGTGTGTGTGTGTGTGTGTGTGTGTTTGTGTGTGTTTGTGTGTGTTTGTGTGTGTGTGTGTTTGTGTGTTTGTGTTTGTGTGTGTTTGTGTGTGTGTGTGTGTGTGTGTGTGTGTGTGTGTGTTTGTGTGTGTGTTTGTGTGTGTGTGTGTGTTTGTGTGTGTTTGGTAGCCATGTTGCCTACCTGTTGTGGGATCTTGTTTCTGTGTGTTTGGCTTGTTTGATGTTAGCCTTTAGAACTTCACGTTACGTTGCTTTTGTTCTGTGTTTATTTAATAAACGAACATGTACGCATACCACGCTGCACCTTGGTCCAATCCTGTACTCAACTAACGTGACAGAGGCTCAGAATAAATTAGAGGAAAAACAAAAAGAAATGGAGAAACTTATTCAAGAAAGATCAAGTGTAATATATTATAAAAATAGACACACTGGATGGAATATGGGGAAAAATGCACCAAATTATTTTTTAATCTTCAACATAGGAATGCTACCAAAAATAATTTATTGAAACTGGTTACAAATGACGGAGTCACCCATGATTCACCAAATTATATTTTGAAGGAGGAAACAAAGTACTTTAAGCATATGTTTCGTTTCAGTCGCCTCAATCTCCTCTAACTGAAGCAAATTATAGATATTTTTTCTTATATTGATAATTTAAAATTAACAGCCATGCAGAAAGACTCATGTGAAGGTGAAATTACAGAGGAGGAACTTCTGGATGCAATTAAAGACTAAGTCCAGGAAAACTCCAGGGTTGGATGGCATACCAGTCGAGGTATACCAAACCTTTTTGATATACTCAGAGGACCGTTATTAGCATGTTTTAACCACTCCTATGTAAATGGTAGTTATCAGACACTCAAGAAGAAGGTCTGATTTCATTATTACTGAAACAGGATACAAGTGGAAAATATAAAGATCCAGTCCATTTAAAAAATTGGAGGCCCCTTACACTTCAGTGTTGTGATGCAAAAATTCCAGCAAAATGTATAGCGCATAGAATTAAAAAGGTACTGTCGGACATTATTCATTCTAATCAGACAGGTTTTTTACATGGACGATACATTGGAGATAATATAAGGCAAGTATTGGAAACAATAGAACACTATGGAAAATCTGGGAAACCAGGCCTGCTATTCATAGCAGACTTCGAAAAGGCATTTGATAAAGTACGACTGGGGTTTATATATAAATGCCTGGAGCATTTCAATTTTGGACAATCTCTTATAAATTGGGTTAAAATCATGTATAGTAACCCTAGGTGTAAAATAGTAAATAATGGCTATTTCTCAGAAAGTTTTAAACTGTCAAGAGGAGTGAAACAAGGTTGTCCACTATCGGCATATCTATTTATTATTGCCATCGAGATGTTAGCTATTAAAATCAGATCCAACAATAATATCAAGGGATTAGAAATCCAGGGCTTAAAAACAAAGGTGTCATTGTACGCTGATGATTCATGTTTACTTTTAAATCCACAACTTGAATCCCTCCACAGCCTCATAGAGGATCTAGATACATTTTCTAACCTCTCTGGATTACAACCAAATTATGACAAATGTACTATATTACGTATTGGATCACTAAAAAATAAAAATGTTACATTACCATGTAGTTTACCAATAAAATGGTCTGATGGTGATGTGGATATACTCGGAATACATATCCCAAATGAAATAAATGATCTCACTCCAATAAATGTTAATAGAAAGTTAGCAAAAAATTGATCAGATCTTGCTACCATGGAAAGGTAAATACCTGTCAATTTGTAGAAAAATCACCCTGATTAACTCTTTAGTATTATCCCAGTTTATCTATTTGCTTCTGGTCTTGACTACGCCTAGTGAACAGTTTTTTACATTATATGAGAAAAAAATATTCCATTTTATTTGAAACGGCAAGCCAGACAAAATTAAACGGGCCTATTTATATAATGAATATGAATTCGGAGGACAGAAATTATTAAATATTAAAGCATTAGACCTATCACTAAAAGCTTCAGTCATACAAAAGTTATACTTAAATCCGAACTGGTTCTCTAGCAAATTAGTAAGATCGTTTCACCAAATGTTCAAGAATGGCCTTTTTCCCTTTATTCAGATTACAACCTCTCATTTTAAGTTATTTGAAAAGGAAATAATCTCCCAAATATCACTATTTCTAAAACAAGGCATAGAATGTTGGCTGCAATTTCAATTTAATCCTCCAGAAACGACAGAACAAATAATGCAACAAATATTGTGGTTAAACTCAAATATACTGATTCATAAAACCCCTTTTTTTTTGGACAACATAAAAGAAAAAGGTATAATCTTCGTAAATGATATTATCGGTAGGACTGGTGGAGTTATGTCGCACATGCAGCTAACAAGAACATATGGAAAAGTCTGCTCTACCCAAAATTACAACCGAATAATTGCAGCATTACCGCAAAAATGGAAAAGGAACGTGGAAGGGGGGAAAAGTAAGGAACTTGTCTGTTGGCCCTGCATTAAAGAATATAATTGGTTAAAGAAAATTGTGATAAATAAAAAAGTATACCAGTTTCATTTAAGGACCAAAGGATTGACAGCCGTCCCATACAGATTGCAAAATAGTTGGGAAGAGATTTTTGACGTACCGATTCCATGGCATAGTGTTTATGAATCGATACGCAAAACGACGCCGGATTCAAAACTTATAATTTTTCAATTTAAATTATTATATTAAATTCTTGCTACCACTAGAATGTTATTTATATGGGGATACAATCTTCCCAGCTCTGCAGATTTTGCCTGCGAAGAGACAGAATCATTAGATCATTTGTTTTGGTACTGTCCATTTGTAGCTTGTTTTTGGACACAGGTCCAGGAATGGCTAAAGGATTGCAATATTTACCTGGAGCGAACTGTCACGCCCTGACTCAGGGGACGCTTATATGTTGAGTCAGGGTGTGTATAGTTCTTGTTGTGCCTTTTCTATGTATAGGATCTAGTATGTCTAGTTCTATGTTGGCCAGTGTGGTTCCCAATCAGAGGCAGCTGTCGCTCGTTGTCTCTGATTGGGGACCATACTTAGGCAGCCTATTGGCACTGTCTTGTTGTGGGATCTTGTTCCGTGTAAGGTTTGTTTTCTGTACTACCTTGGACTTCATGTTTCGTTTAATGTTTTGTCGTGGTGTTTATTCAGTTAAAATAAACATGTATGCATATCACGCTGCGCCTTGGTCTGACCCGTCATTAAACGAACGTGACACTAACCCTGCAGATAGCATTACAGGGTGATCTGAAAAGTCATAGTCAATCAGTCCATAATATAATAATACTTTCAGCAAAAATGTTTATATTCAATTTACGATCTGTAGAAACAATGAGAATAGAAAGGTTCAGAACTTTTGTAAAACATCACAATACAGTTGAAAAATATAGATGGGTGGTGTTGAATGGAGTTGAAGGATGGTACTAATAACAACTAATAACAACAAGATATATATATAATGTAAAGCATACTCTGTCCATTATAAGTATAATAAGTATATAAGTTATAGGTTGAGAGCTTTTGTGAAAGAGCACAGTTAGAAAAATATGGTATATAGAAGCAAACCAGATGGACATCATGAAACGAGATGGACATCATGAAATGATCGGAGGAAGTTCAAGAGTAAAAACAAACAAAATATAATTATTGTAGAATTTGACTGTGTCCATAAAATGTATATAGTATGTATGGGCTGGAAGTAGAGGCCTAAGCGTTGTTGTTCACTAGTTTACTCCAATTGGGGAAGGGATGGCGGGGTTGGAAAGTAATGAAGGGAAATATAATTTAAAAAACGATGTGTGTGTGTGTGTATGTGTGTATGTATATATATATATATTTGCGAGAGAAAAAACATATGGGGGATTGGAAGTGATGCAGACAATTACATTGATGGAAGTTACAATTTATCTGCAATATTAAAGCTGATCTACCCCCAAACCCCCTAAAAGATAATAAAAATAAAAAAAAGAAACAAAAAGAAACACTTACCTTGTCCCCCAACATTTAAAGTGTATTTCTCCTAGAATCAAGTTACATGTTCATCACAGACACAACAATATAACAAGCCATTCCGCGCGGTGCTGGGCCCAGTCAGGTCTTTGACCCATTCCTCCTATCTCCCGATGAAAGATCAGCCACGAAATGTTGGCAACCTTGTAACAGGTTGTAATCAAGCTTTAATCCAGGTAGGTCTAGAACTACTCCAAATCATATTGTCTCTGACACACACACACACACACACACACACACACACACACACACACACACACACACACACACACACACAGACACAGACACAGACACAGACACAGACACAGACACAGACACAGACACACAGACACACAGACACACAGACAGACACAGACACA
The DNA here is from genome assembly GCF_020615455.1 of Coregonus clupeaformis. Taxonomy (NCBI): domain Eukaryota; kingdom Metazoa; phylum Chordata; class Actinopteri; order Salmoniformes; family Salmonidae; genus Coregonus; species Coregonus clupeaformis. The sequence goes on along the minus strand of NW_025533461.1, from coordinate 528,455 downwards.
CAGACAGACACAGACACAGACACAGACACAGACACAGACACAGACACAGACACACAGACACACACACACACAGACACACACACACACAGACACACAGACACACAGACACACAGACACACAGACACACACACACATACACATACACATACACATACACATACACACACAGACACATACACACACACACAGACACACACACAGACACACACACAGACACAGACACAGACACACACACACACACACACACACACACACTCACACGCAAGCTTTGCATGTCCATCAATCCATCTAAATACCTCTCACACCCTACAGTAACCTGTGGATCATAAGACAACCTTCATAAATCAGCAAAAAGTTTACAACCTATTTATTGACACTTTCTGTAGTATCCTGTAATACTTTGTTTGCAGTGAGACACCTTCAGTCATTCATAACACATCCATCAAGACTCTATATCGCATGGTGCTGTACTTAATTTAAAGTCAGACCCCTTTGGTCTTTCATAACACATACATACAGTTATAGATTGCTTTGTATCACATTTATGTAGTGCTTATGAAGGCATTTAAAGGGGGACCGAATTGATTAACACAGCTGATCACAAAGGTTCATTTGGAATGGATGTAAATACAACACTAATTTCACTTTTATTTTAAAAAAAGTAAGGTCGCCACCCAGTGCTCGTCCCCATCTTTGATAAACACAGATATTAAACTATTTTCCTAAATTCCGTCGTCACCTCTCGAACCTTACTTACCCAAATTTGTACATCCGGACCAAAGTTAGTTAAAAAAGGATTCTCCTCAGATAACCTCCGTCGTCTATTACAAATCTTACATGCTTCATCAGAAACTAAAGCTCCTTGGGCAGTTCTCTCTCTCAACGCAGAAAAAGCTTTTGATAGACTAGTATGGTCATATCTTTGGTCGGTTTTGGAACATATGGGACTTGGCTCCAATTTCATTAATATGATTCAAATACTATATGCCAATCCCTCAGCCATCATAATAACAGGCAATACCTGCTCTGTTCAGAATAACTAGAAGTAGCAGGCAAGGTGATCCCATCTCACCTCTGCTTTTTTTTATTATCTATGGAGCCCCTGGCCCAGGCATTTTGGCAATCTAATGAAATGACACCAGTATCTCTCATTTCTATGGATCTCATTATATGCCGACACCATCTATTTTTTTTTTTTTAGGGGGTAGATCTTATTTTATCTGGACAACGTATCTCAATTCCTCCAAAAAGCTTTGATGATCATAGACAAATTCAGCTCCATCTCAAGTTATAAAATAAATCTAAAACAAATCTGTCCTACTGCTTCTCAAGACCCTGATGGAGGACTCCATCTCTACTTATGGAATCCCAATCGTTTCCCATTTTAAATATTTGGGAGTAGATATATTTCCTTCCTTAGATAATAAAACCATTGCCAGAAACTTTAACAGAACTCTCAAATCAATTAAATTCAACCTTAGTAGATGGACTAATATCCCAGCTGCTTTAACCAGCAGAATATATTTTGTCAAAATGAATATATTGTCACGGCTGAATTTCTGTAGTTCAATGATTCCCTTGTCTCACTCTTCTGGCTATTGGGATAAAATCCATAGTGCGGTTTCAAAATATATATGGCAAGGTAAGCGATCCCGGATAAAATTAACAAACTTACTAAGAGGGAAAGACGTAGGAGGCTTTTTGGATCTGGGCTCGACCTTTTGGAGCTGCTCTCTGCCTGCTCTCACCGTCGGGCAGGGTGGCACGTCTGTAATTCAAGCATCCGGGAGACTTAGGGTTATTGTCTGAACCAGTACATATGCCTCCTACCTACACAAATTACTAATCATACAAAATACATTTGGAAGACTTGCCACCTCCTCTAATTACCTGGCTCCATCTGCACCTTTTGCTTAAGAAACTCAATATCTTGTCTATTTATGACATTAATGTACGCCAATTATGCACTTTCATCTACAAATACTCATACCTCCCAGACAGTTTACCTAAACCCTTCAATGGATTCATCCAGGTTAATTCTGAAATCCATCTATATAACACAAGACACTGCAATAACCTTCACCCTCCCCACTGGTATGGTACCTCTACATTCTCTATGAGATATAGGAGGTACCATACTCTGGAATTATTATCTTCACATAGCCATAACAACACCATCCATCAATAAACTTCAAGCGATCAATTGAATTTATCACAGGTGGACTCCAATCAAGTTGTAGAAACATCTCAAGGATGATCAATGGAAACAGGATGCACCTGAGCTCAATTTCGAGTCTCATAGCAAAGGGTCTGAATTCTTATGTAAATAAGGTATTTCTGTTTTTTATTTTTAATACATTTGCAAACATTTCTAAAAACCTGTTTTTGCTTTGTCATTGTGGGGTAGTGTGTGTAGACTGATGAGGACATTTATAAAAAAAAAATATTTTAGAATAAGGCTGTAATGTAACAAAACGTGGAAAAAGTCAAGGGGTCTGAATACTTTCCGAATGCACTGTATATCAGTATGTCTAGAACATGAACTAGATGGGGTATATCAGCATGTCTAGAACATGAACTAGATGGGGTATATCAGCATGTCTAGAACATGAACTAGATGGGGTATATCAGCATGTCTAGAACATGAACTAGATGGGGTATATCAGCATGTCTAGAACATTAACTAGTAGCATCATCACATGACTCTGAATCAATGTGACCCTGTGAAATAGGAACCACAGTCCTGATGTGGTCTCACCTACAGTAACCCTGTTGCAACACAGAAGCACACACACTATCACCATACATTAACCCACATAAGAGCAGATTACACATGTTAAAGAAAAAAAATATTCAATATTTATTTGCTGTATAAACATGTATTGTGTTGGTTTCCATTTAACAATACAATACATAGGGTCAAACATCCTTCAACATCAGGAAGTATCAACTGCCCTGTTGACAGTTTTTATCCACCTCATATATAGGTGGCATCTTTAAAGAAATGTATGCACACATATAAAACAGCTATTGAACGGGTATGAAGATGCATTGTCCAAAAAAATCCCTGAAGATTCCCTCAGTGAGGTAAAGATGATGTCACTTTCCTTTTCTTTCTCCATCTCACAGATCTGTGTCCCAAATGGCCTATTTACCCTATTTCCTATGTAGTGCACTACTTTTGACCAGAACCGGTAGGGCACTACATAGGAAATAGGGTGCCATTTTGGACGCATTCTCAGTTACCAGGATGTAGCTACAATAACATTTTACAGAAAACATTGCTCCGGTGTTCTGCTAAATATTCAAACAGAGAAAAAAAACACAAGGTTTCTCGTTCATCGTTACAAAGAGACGGAAAACACATGAAGCAGCTTGAAATCAATGATTTTATCTTAATAAAATAATAAAAAGCTCTGCAATTAAATACATTTCAACCCTGGGGTGTCCCAAATGGCACCCTATTCTCCCCATAGGGCCCTGGTCTAAAGTAGTGCACTATAAAGGGAATAGGGTACCATTTGGGACACAATATTGGCAAGATAACACAGAGATGTGGGACCCAGGCTAGAAAAACCAAACCAAGCCCTGTACTTTGGACACCCCAGGTGAAGGAAAGGTAGTTTCAGTCCCAAAGCGGAGGTGAAGTTTCCCCTAGGTACATATCTAGGATCAGTTTCATCTCCCCCAATCCTAACCTTAAACCATTAGTGAGGGAAATGCAAACTGACCCAAGATTAGCGTTTAGAGCAGAGCAGTCAGAGCTGTAGCTGTATTCTGTATTGATGTCTAGAATTCTATAGCTGTATTCTGTATTGATGTCTAGAATTCTATAGCTGTATTCTGTATTGATGTCTAGAATTCTATAGCTGTATTCTGTATTGATGTCTAGAATTCTATAGCTGTATTCTGTATTGATGTCTAGAATTCTATAGCTGTATTCTGTATTGATGTCTAGAATTCTATAGCTGTATTCTGTATTGATGTCTAGAATTCTATAGCTGTATTCTGTATTGATGTCTAGAATTCTATAGCTGTATTCTGTATTGATGTCTAGAATTCTATAGCTGTATTCTGTATTGATGTCTAGAATTCTATAGCTGTATTCTGTATTGATGTCTAGAATTCTATAGCTGTATTCTGTATTGATGTCTAGAATTCTATAGCTGTATTCTGTATTGATGTCTAGAATTCTATAGCTGTATTCTGTATTGATGTCTAGAATTCTATAGCTGTATTCTGTATTAATGTCTAGAATTCTATAGCTGTATTCTGTATTGATGTCTAGAATTCTATAGCTGTATTCTGTATTGATGTCTAGAATTCTATAGCTGTATTCTGTATTGATGTCTAGAATGTCTAGAGTACCACAAAGGAGAGACCTTGAACAGATGAGCAATAGGACATGATAGATAGATGTAAAAAAAAAACACTGCAAAAGGTGTGTTGATATATTGCAGAGTAAGAAAAACAACCTAGTCTGAAGACCCGTTAAAAGACAATAACATTCATCCCGAATGGTACCCAGATTCCCCTCTATAGTGCGCTATTTCTGACCACAGTAGAGCGCTAAAGTACCGGTACTACACTTTATAGGGAACAGAGTGCTATTTCAGCCAATTAGATGTTCGTCATTACCATGTTTGTTTTGATTTATATTATTATTAAAGGGATACTTCAGCATTTTGGCAATGAGGCCCTTTCTCTACTTCCCCAGAGTCAGATGAACTCCTGGATAGCGTTTTAATGTCTCTGTGTCCAGTGTGAAGGAAGTTAAAGAGGTAGTTTCGTGAGCCAATGCTAACTAGCGCTAGCATAACGACTGGAAGTCTATGGTATCTGCTAGCATGCTACCTGTTCTTCTTCCTTTGGACCAGTCTCATGTCTCTGTGTCGAGCCTGATGTAGACCATACAAAATAACGCCATAATATATATGCAAAATGGCTGTTCTGTGTACTTGCATAGCAAAAATACGCAAATGTGCGCAGCTCCGGAGTTTGTAACTCGACGCAACTATGCAGGATCGCGATTTTGAGTAACTAATTGTGTTCTTGCGTCGTGTTCTTGTGTACGGTATAAATTAGGCTTTAGAAACCGCCCGGGCCACATACTGTATACCGCTGTATGTGATCAGCTACAGCTTATAAACTCTTATGCCAGCTATAGCTTATAACCTGTTATAACAGCTATAGATATAGCTTATAACAGCTATAGCTTATAACCTCTTATAACAGCTAATGCTAACAACTTTCCTCTCCTCTATATGACCCCACGCTCGAGTCGTACAACTGGTGTACAACACATTTGGTACAACGGGTTTGTGATTACAACAGAGAATTTTTTCAGCATGAAGTATTAGAAGAAATATCAATTGTATCACAACCACATGTGTGTCAAATGCGTTGTACATCCGTTGTGCAACCTAAAGGTCTGGATTCAATCTGTATTGCTGAAAGTTCAGCGTGACAGCGTGGTTGAAATGTAAAGGCAGGTAGACAGGCAGGCAGACTGCAGTTATAGCAGTAACAAAACAAAACAAACTGATCTCATCGTCCGTCTTCCAACTGGTAAATAAACATCCAGCAACCTCCCAACTAGGGTTGCAAAATTCCAGTAATTTTCAAAAGATTTACAGGTTTTCCAGATTCCCGGATTTCCTGCTTGTTCCCTCAATCTGGAAATCTCTAAACCAGGATTTTGGGAAAACCTGGAAATGAGAAAAATGTCCAGCCCTATTCCCAACCCTTTCCCTGGGTAGTCACCCACCACCCCACTGTTAGAAAGCACACAGTCCCAAATGGCACCCTATTCCCCAAGTATTGCTCTATGTAGGGCCCTCAACCTCAACTCTGGACCTGGAAGCCAGTTCCACTGTGTCTTTTCATTGTTCCCCTCTAATCAGGGAATGATTTAGTCCTGGGACACCAGGTGTGCAATTCATTATCAGGTAGAACAGAAAACTAGTAAGTTCCAGACCTCGCAGGGTAAGATTTGAATACCCCTGATGTATAGGGTGACATTTGGGATGCATGCCATCTTTCATATACAATTAAGGAAAAATAAGCTTTAAGTTAAGTGCTTCACCCAGCTCTCTCTCTAAATGTTCCATTCTTCTTCTCTCTCTCCCTCCCTCTCTCTCTCTTTCGCTCACATTCAATCTCTCACACTCACTCTCTCTCTCTCACACACACTCTCTCTCACACTCTCTCTCTCTCACACTCACTCTCTCTCACACTCACTCTCTCTCACACTCACTCTCTCTCACACTCACTCTCTCTCACACTCACTCTCTCTCACACTCACTCTCTCTCACACTCACTCTCTCTCACACTCACTCTCTCTCACACTCACTCTCTCTCACACTCACTCTCTCTCACACTCACTCTCTCTCACACTCACTCTCTCTCACACTCTCTCGCTCACTCACTCTCTCTCACACTCTCTCTCTCACCCTTTCTTACACTCTCTCTCTCACCCTTTCTTACACTTCCTCTCACACTCACTTGTTTAAATGCCAAGAAGTGATAGGCTTCACCACTGTGCAAACTGCATTAGGTCATCGTTACAAACATATATATTTTTTTACAAAAACAACCAGAATATTATCAAAAAGTTATTTTCTGTTGGTCTGTTTTCTCTTTAGTTATTCAGTCTCCTTCAGCCGTTATTGTGTTTGTTTGTATTTTTGTACAGAGTATAGTAGTAGTAGACATACGTTTGTGTGTAAATGTATTCAAATATACAAATGCATACATACATACATACTGATAAGTACTTGTAATTACATTGTTATATGCATCACTTGAACAGACTTGTGTTTTGTGTTAATAATTTCTTTTAAAAAATCAAACCATACATTCAATAGAGAGAGACCAGCTCCACAAGGGTGAATCCAACACATTGGCACCGTCATCAAGACGTTGTCCGAGAGGACAACAATGAATCAACGAATGACTGCAGCAGAAACATCTATCTGTGTTACCCATCTTTGTATGAATCTCTGTACGGTTCTGTTCTGTACTGCAGCACGAATCAGTCTACATCTAGGACTTCCTCCTTCCTTAGACAGAAGATAACAGGCTGGTCCAAAAGATGACAAGATAAGGCGCTTCCCAAACCACTGAGGAGATGAGACAGCAGAACAGGCTTCCTCCTCTCCCTCTTCCTCTCTGAGAGACCAATGACTCTACAAGCCAAAACAGACTTCCATTTGGCGTCCGTTCTGCCCCTGTCCTCTTCCCTTGTCCATCCACATCCCAGACTATCCGCTGTCAAAGCCAGCCAGCTTCTGATGATCAGAAGATAAACATTCACATCCAAGATGGCCGCTCAAGTCCAGACCTTAGTCCCGCCCCTCCTCCCTTTCATGTAGATTCCAGCGTGTCGAGCTGGAACACTTTGTGATTGGTTGGCGTGGTGAAGAACAGCTGATCATTGGTGGAGGCGTGGTTGTCACATGGGCTATTGAGCCCTAACGTTCTCTCAAAGTCCAGAAGCTGACCCATGAAGTTGAAGTTGGGCGAGATGTTGGACTTCTTGCGTTTGACGAAGTCGTAGGCGTCGTTGAGCGACAGGTTAAGCTTCTGCATCAGGTAGGCCACGGTGACCGTTACTGAGCGACTGATCCCTGCCAGGCAGTGCACTAGGATACCACACTTTTTGGAACGAGCTTCATCTGGAAAGAGAGAAGGTAAAGATTAGTTTGAGGTGTTTTTTAAATGCAACACAACTGAGTTTTACTGACTTTTTTCAAACTTGTGTTAATATTTAAAACAGAACAGCTATACCAACCACATCTCTGGTTTATGGATTTTATAAAGATATATAGTGTATCTACTAGTGCTGAGCGATTAAAAGACATTTAAGTTATTTTTCTGTTTTTAAACAACTAAAATTGGCCGATGTCGGTTCAATTATTTGAATTCCATTTAGTTCTGTTTTTTTTCTGTGAGCTCGATGCTCAGTTTCTGTAGAGATAAATCAGATCAAGCCCGATCTGTGTGATGTTGTAGTTTCCAACTGGCCAAAATTCGACATAGTGTAGCACAGAAAACGTGTTAATTAACTACAATGACCATAATCCATTGCGCGCCAGCTTGTCCGGTCTGTGTGGAGCAGGCACGGAGAAATACAGTACCAGTCAAAAGTTTGGACACACCTACTCATTCAAGAGTGTGCAAAGCTGTCATCAAAGCAAAGGGAGGCTACTTTGAAGAATCTTAAATATAAAATATGTTTTGATTTGTGTAACACTTTTTTGGTTACTACATGATTCCATATGTGTTATTTCACAGTTTTGATGTCTTCACTATTATTCTACAATGTAGAAAAACCCGTGAATGAGTAGTTGTGTCCAAACCTTTGACTGGTAGTGTAGTTGACAGAGAGAACAGAAAACACATGAGAGGGACAGAAAGCAGTGGCTGTGGGAGGTAACTCTACCTGAAAATACATTATCTAAGTCAGGGGTGTCAAACTCATTTTGGTTCAGGGGCCACATTCAGCGCAATCTGATCTCAAGTGGGCCGGGCCAGTAAAATAATATCAAAATAACCTATAAATAACGTCCAAATCTTTACCTTTGTTTTTCAATATTATGCCTTTATTTATCATTTAGCCTACATATGTGCATTATAACTCACAGATCACAGTGGATCTACAAAGGCACAAAACATTTATTCACGGATAGGCCTATGGAACTGAAAAAATGGCATTTCACTATGATTAAAACAACTTGTTTTATTAACTTATTTTAATGGACAGTATACATTCGGACCACATGAACTGACTCACCACACTATGCACAAACTAAAGTGGGAGCTATGAAGAACGTTATCACAATGTTCATGGTCTTTAAATATTACATTACCACAGTAAATGTTATTTTTTCACAGAACTGTATTCTTCAGAGTGCAAAACGTCTCTTAAAGAGCATTACAAGTCTTACAATTAGACTTGACCTACTCGCTGTTTAACCCCCTCCCCTCTCTTTCTCTCACTGCGGCCTACCGGCTGCTCCTGAAACTTGGCATCTTTTAGCCTTCACGATTGCATCAATATCAGGTGTCAAATCCTGAGTAGCAGCCAATTTCATAATGTCATTTAAGTGCTTGTGTGTTAGCCTTGAGCGCAGCTTTGTTTTATTGATGTTCATTACAGAGAAAACCTGTTCACAAAGATAGGTAGTCCCAAACATGCATAAAACCTTTGCAGCCAGGGCTGTTAATTTGGGGCACCCTGGCAGGAGATACTGATAAAATGTGTCCAAGCCCACAGAGGCAAATTTGTCCTTCATACCTGAATCACACTGCAAGTCAATTATTTCGAGTTGGATGTCAGCGGGCAGATCAGAAGCCTTGACTGTGAATGGCGAGCAAAAACGGCAAATTCTGTCTCAAGTTCACCGAAGACCTGAAACCGTCGCTCAAACTCCCGCAGCAATCCTGTAATCTTGTCTTTGTATTGAGCCATGTCAGCATTAAGTCCGGTCGCACGCACATCTCTTAGACAAGGGAAATGAGCGGTGTCACCGCTAGATAGTTGTGTCTCCCAGAGTGACAGTTTCAACTTGAATGCGCGTATGCTGTCATAATACTGAGTGACAAAATTTTTGCGGCCCCTGCAACATTTTGTTAAGATTATTCAGGTGCTCTGTAATATCCACCAGAAAGGCAAGATCCTGCACCCATTCTGGGCATTTAAGTTCCTTCACTGGTTTGCCTTTCTCCATGAACTGTTCAATTTGCTCTCGTAGCTCAAAGAAACGCTTCAGCACGGCACCTCGGCTTAACCACCGTACTTCAGTGTGGTATGGCAAGCCATGCGTAATGTCTTTATCACTGAGAAGACTGTCAAACTGACGGTGATTCAAACCTCTTGCTCGGATGAAATTAACAGTGCGGACAACCACCTCCATGACATGATCCATTTTTAATGATTTGCAACACAATGCTTCCTGGTGCAAAATACAGTGAAATGTCCAAAACTCTTGTCCTCCATTTGCGGCCTGTACTTTATCTCTGAATTTTGTCACAACGCCTGCTTTTCTCCCAATCATTGATGGCGCACCATCTGTAGCCAGGCTGACGGCACGGGACCAGTCCACTCCGACTCTGTCCAGCGCTCCAACGAGAGAGCTCATAATGTCATCCGCTGTTGTAGTATCCGTCATAGGTACCAACCCAAGGAACTCCTCGGTGACTGTCAAAGTCGCATCAACACCACGAATGAATATGGCCAGTTGAGCAGCATCTGTAATATCAGTGCTCTCATCAATTGCAACCGAAAATGCAACAAATGACTTGACTTTGTGATTCATTTGGCTCTCCAAGTCTGCCGAGAGATCTGAAATTCTATCTGCGACAGTGTTTCTCGTTAGGCTAATGTTGGCAAAGGCCTGTCGCTTTTCAGGGCACACGATTTCTGCAGCCTTTAGCATGCATGTTTTCACGAACTCAGAAAATGGCTTGGATCCTAACGCTATCTCATTAGCAATAAGGTAGCTAGCTTTCACCGCTGCATCACTGACCTCTCGGCTACGGGTAAAAACAGACTGCTGTTTCTTCAGACCCACTAACAATTCATTTATCTTCTCTATTCTCAGTTGTCCTCGCAAATGGTTGTATTTTTCACCATGATGAGTCTCATAGTGGCGCCGAATATTGTACTCCTTGAGCACTGAAACTTGCTGATTACACACCAAGCACACATATTTCCCATTCACTTCTGTGAATAAATATGAATCAGTCCATTTTTCTTGGAAAACTCTGCACTCTGTGTCAAATGTTCTCCTTTTTGACAAAGACATTTTGGTAATGTGGGTAATTTTGACAACAAGACCTTAATAACGATAAGGCAGGATCGGCATTCTGGGCACGTTGCTGTCACGTGCTGTTTATTTCAGGATCTCTCGTTATTTCAGTGCGACCTCTGCTGGACAAATTTGGAATATCTGTTCCTTTAAAAAAAAAAAGTGACATCCCTGATCTAAGTGATTGATAGTATTCAGCAGTCATAAAAATACAGTGAGGGAAAAAAGTATTTGATCCCCTGCTGATTTTGTATGTTTGCCCAATAACAAAGAAATGATCAGTCTATAATTTTAATGGTAGGTTTATTTGAACAGTGAGAGACAGAATAACCACAACAAAATCCAGAAAAACGCATGTCAAAAATGTTATAAATTGATTTGCATTTTAATGAGGGAAATAAGTATTTGACCCCTCTGCAAAACATGACTTAGTACTTGGTGGCAAAACCCTTGTTGGCAATCACAGAGGTCAGACGTTTCTTGTAGTTGGCCAGCAGGTTTGCACACATCTCAGGAGGGATTTTGTTCCACTCCTCTTTGCAGATCTTCTCCAAGTCATTAAGGTTTCGAGGCTGACGTTTGGCAACTCGAACCTTCAGCTCCCTCCACAGATTTTCTATGGGATTAAGGTCTGGAGACTGGCTAGGTCACTCCAGGACCTTAATGTGCTTCTTCTTGAGCCACTCCTTTGCCTTGGCCGTGTTTTTTGGGTCATTGTCATGCTGGAATACAAATCCATGACCCATTTTCAATGCCCTGGCTGAGGGAAGGAGGTTCTCACCCAAGATTTGACGGTACATGGCCCCGTCCATCGTCCCTTTGATGCGGTGAAGTTGTCCTGTCCCCTTAGCAGAAAAACACCCCCAAAGCATAATGTTTCCACCTCCATGTTTGACGGTGGGGATGGTGTTCTTGGGGTCATAGGCAGCATTCCTCCTCCTCCAAACACGGCGAGTTGAGTTGATGCCAAAGAGCTCCATTTTGGTCTCATCTGACCACAACACTTTCACCCAGTTCTCCTCTGAATCATTCAGATGTTCATTGGCAAACTTCAGACGGCCCTGAATATGTGCTTTCTTGAGCAGGGGGACATTGCGGGCGTTGCAGGATTTCAGTCCTTCACGGCGTAGTGTGTTACCAATTGTTTTCTTGGTGACTATGGCCCCATCTGTCTTGAGATTATTGAAAAGATCCTCCTGTGTAGTTCTGGGCTGATTCCTCACCGTTCTCATGATCATTGCAACTCCACGAGGTGAGATCTTGCATGGAGCCCCAGGCCGAGGGAGATTGACAGTTATTTTGTGTTTCTTCCATTTGTGAATAATCGCACCAACTGTTGTCACCTTCTCACCAAGCTGCTTGGCGATGGTCTTGTAGCCCATTCCAGCCTTGTGTAGGTCTACAATCTTGTCCCTGACATCCTTGGAGAGCTCTTTGGTCTTGGCCATGGTGGAGAGTTTGGAATCTGATTGATTGATTGCTTCTGTGGACAGGTGTCTTTTATACAGGTAACAAACTGAGATTAGGAGCACTCCCTTTAAGAGTGTGCTCCTAATCTCAGCTCGTTACCTGTATAAAAAACACCTGGGAGCCAGAAATCTTTCTGATTGAGAGGGGGTCAAATACTTATTTCCCTCATTAAAATGCAAATCAATTTATGCGTTTTTCTGGATTTTGTTGTTGTTATTCTGTCTCTCACTGTTCAAATAAACCTACCATTAAAATTATAGACTGATCATTTCTTTGTCAGTGGGCAAACGTACAAAATCAGCAGGGGATCAAATACTTTTTTCCCTCACTGTATAGTGTATCAACAGTTAACAGATATATAGTGTATCTACAGTTAACAGATATATAGTATATCTACAGTTAACATAGTATATCTACAGTTAACAGATATATAGTATATCAACAGTTAACAGATATATAGTATATCTACAGTTAACATAGTATATCAACAGTTAACAGATATATAGTATATCTACAGTTAACAGATATATAGTATATCTACAGTTAACAGATATATAGTATATCTACAGTTAACAGATATATAGTATATCTACAGTTAACAGATATATAGTACATCTACAGTTAACAGATATATAGTACATCTACAGTTAACAGTGCTGCATACCTCATAACATGAACTTAAGCAGCACACGATTCCATCAGAGTATTCAGAACAAAATGACCTACAGTGTCTTCAGAAAGTATTCATACCCCTTGACTTATTCCACATGTTGTTGTGTTACGGCCTGGATTCAAAATGGATGACATTGTGTCTTTATCTCACTCATCTAAACACAATACCCCATAATGACAGCTTTGGGGTGGCAGGTGGCTTAGTGGTTAAGAGCGTTGTGCCAGTAACCGAAAGGTCACTGGTTCTAATCCCCGAGCCGACTAGGTGAAAAATCTGTCGATGTGCCCTTGAGCAAGGCACTTAACCCTAATTGCTCCTGTAAGTCGCTCTGGATAAGAGCGTCTGCTAAATGACTCAAATGTAAATGTAAAACATGTTTTTAGATTTTTTTTTGTCAAATTGATTGAAAATGAAATAAAAGAAATATCCAATTTAAATACACTACTGGTCAAAAGTTTGGACACACCTACTCATTCAAGGGTTTTTCTTTATTTTTACTATTTTCTACATTGTAGAATAATAGTGAAGACATCAAAACTATGAAATAAAACCTATGGAATCATGTAGTAACCAAAAAAGTGTTAAACAAATCAAAATATATTTTATATTTGAGATTCTTCAAAGTAGCCACCCTTTGCCTTGATGACAGCTTTGCAAACTATTGGCATTCTCTCAACCAGCTTCACCTGGAATGCTTTTCCAACAGTCTTGAAGGAGTTCCCACATATGCTGAGCACTTGTTGGCTGCTTTTCCTTCACTCTGCCGTCCGACTCATCCCAAACCATCTCAATTGGGTTGAGGTCAGGGGATTGTGGAGACCAGGTCATCTGATGCAGCACTCCATCACTCTCCTTCTTGGTAAAATAGCCCTTAGCCTGGAGGTGTGTTGGGTCATTGTCCTGTTGAAAAACAAATGATAGTCCCACAAACCAAAACCAGATGGGATGGCGTATCGCTGCAGAATGCTTTGGTAGCCATGCTGGTTAAATAAATCACAGAGTGTCACCAGCAAAGCACCCCCACACCATAACACCACCTCCTCCATGCTTTACGGTGGGAAATACACATGCGGAGATCATCCGTTCACCCACACCACGTCTCACAAAGACACAGCGGTTGGAACCAAAGTACAAATTTCCACCGGTCTAATGTCCATTGCTCGTGTTTCTTGGCCCAAGCAAGTCTCTTCTTCTTATTGGTGTCCTTTAGCTGTGGTTTCTTTGCAACAATTCGACCATGAAGGCCTGATTCACACAGTCCCTGCATGTATATATATATCAGCATGTATATATCAGCATGTATATATATATATAAACATGAGTTTTTCCTAGCAACAAAGTGGTTGAATACTTATTGACACAAGACATTTCACCTTTTAATTTTTTATTAATTTGTAAACATTTCAAAAAACATAATTCCACTTTGACATTATGGGGTGTTGTGTTTTCTCCAGTGACACAAAAAATATATTTAATCCAGGCTGGAACACATCAAAATGTGGAAAAAGTCAAGGGGTTTGAATACCTTCTGAAGGAACTAAATGACCCATGTTCGGAACTAAATGACCCATGTTCGGAACTAAATGACCCATGTTCGGAACTAAATGACCCATGTTCGGAACTAAATGACCGATGTTCGGAACTAAATGACCCATGTTCGGAACTAAATGACCCATGTTCGGAACTAAATGACCCATGTTCAGAACTAAATGACCCATGTTCAGAACTAAATGACCCATGTTCAGAACTAAATGACCTAGCTATATTTCCACAACTGAGAAAACAATACTTTTTAAACAGACCAGTTTTTTTTTTCTCAGTTTCTTCATCAAACAATATATTCCATAGAGAAATATGAATAGCTTTGTCGTGAATAGAGATAGGATGCATTCCACACACAGAGACGAGTACAGGAAGCACCAGTGACTCGGTCAATAAAAAAGTGGTCAGATGAAGCAGGTGCTAAGCTACAGGGCTGTTTTGCTAGCACAGACTGGAATATGTTCCGGGATTCTTCCGATGGCATTGAGGAGTACACCACATCAGTCACTGGCTTCATCAATAAGTGCATCGATGACATCGTCCCCACAGTGACCGTACGTACATATCCCAACCAGAAGCCATGGATTACAGGTAACATCCGCAGTGAGCTAAAGGCTGGAGCTGCCGCTTTCAAGGAGCGGGGATCTAACCCGGAAGCTTATAAGAAATCCCGCTATGCCCTCCAACGAACCATCAAACAGGCAAAGAGTCAATACAGGACTAAGATTGAATCGTACTACACCGGCTCCGACGCTCGTCGGATGTGGCAGGGCTTGCAAACTATTACAGACTACAAAGGGAAGCACAGCCGCGAGCTGCCCAGTGACACGAGCTTACCAGAGAAGCTAAATTACTTCTATGCTCGCTTCGAGGCAAGTAACACTGAAACATGCATGAGAGCATCAGCTGTTCCGGATGACTGTGTGATCACGCTCTCCGTAGCCGATGTGAGTAAGGTCTTTAAACAGGTCAACATTCACAAGGCCACAGGGCCAGACGGATTACCAGGACGTGTACTCCGAGCATGCACTGACCAACTGACAAGTGTCTTCACTGACAAACCCTTCTACCACACATTCCAGTGACCGACCAAGACCCTCAAACTATGACTTGACCCTTTCACATGTCATCATAGTGTATTTCTTAACTGTGGCACTTTCAAAACAAACATGGCAGTGGATATTCCAGAGCCAAACAGAAACTCCACATTCCCATGAAGCTGATGTGAGGAAAGCCCTGGGTATTCGTCTAGTAGTAGACTGATTCATGAAATACTGAAACTAACTACAAATGGTCTGATCTAAAATACTGAAACTATCGTCAAATAGTCAGGTCTGAAATACTGAAACAATCGTCAAACAGTGAACTGAAATACTGAAACTAACAAGAAATAGTCTGATCTGAAATACTGAAACTATCGTCAAATAGTCTGGTCTAAAATACTGAAACTATCATCAAATAGTCCGGTCTGAAATACTGAAACTAATGTCAAATAATCTGATCTAAAATGTTGAAACAAGGTATAAAGAATGTTCATACAAACAACTTTAAGAAAAAGCTCTGTTATAAATCCTATCAACTGTCGTGACTAACCAGTAGTCGTGACTAACCAGTAGTCCTAGACTGTATTGTGTGATTCTCAACAGTCAAAACATCTTTCTTGATTTTCTATTGCTACTGCAGATCCAAGGTGAAAATGGGTCTATATTGGTAGACGTGGGAGTTTGTGTTGTGCAGAGGGAATAACTCAAGAGAAACTCTCTGAAAGGATTGCTGCTATCACAGGACTGCGTCCCAAATGGAACCCTATTCCCTATATAGTGCACTACTTTTTTAGGGAATAGGGTGCCATTTAGGATTCAAACCAGGTGTGACCATGAACAGAGAAGGACTTCGGAGACTAATAATAGACCTGCGTTATTGTGATGCAGCTTCAAAAGGCTTCTCTCCTTATTTCACTGTCTGATAAACTGTACACATTGGTTTTAACCCAGTTGCTCGTCACGAAGAGAACACACAGCTGTTATCACAAGAAGATAAACTTTTCAACGTCAATTTTGATGTCAAGTCAATTCAAATGCTGCTATAACTGATGCTGATGATAATGTATTTCAAGTAATGGATGAGGTTAAACTGCACACTGTCTTTCCCTGAGGTTTTTATCTTACATTACGCTCTTATCCAGAGTGACTTACAGGAGCAAATAGGGCTAAGTGCCTTGCTCAAGGGCACAGACAGATTTTTCACCTAGTCAACTTGGGGATTCGAACCAGCGACCTTTCGGTTACTGGCCCAACACTCTTAACCACTAGGCTACCTTTGCGCCCCAGCTGAAGGCTAGTAGTCATGTAATACAATCCCATTCATGTCATGTAACAAAGGTAATGTAATAGGTATGTATTAGATTGAACTAGCAAGAGGTCTTTAGCATCACTGTTCTACAGTAGATGAAGGAGCTGGCATCAGCCAAACAACCCTAACCATCATCAATCATTCATTCATTACAAACTAACATGCTGACCACACCGCTCGTGCGTCTGCCATCACGCGCATGTTGATTTTATCCACCCACACCAGACGCGATCAGGACACGCAGGTTGAAATATCAAAATGAATTCTGAACCAACTATATTAATTTGGGGACAGGTCGAAAAGCATCACACATTTATGGCAATTTACCTAGCTAGCTTGCTGTTGCTAGCTAATTTGTCCTGGGATATAAACATTGGGTTGTTATTTTACCTGAAATGCACAAGGTCCTCTACTCCGACAATTAATCCACAGATAAAAGGTTAAACTGAGTTTGTTTCTAGTAATCCCTCTGCCTTCAGGCTTCTTCTTCTTCTTCAGACTTATATGGAGGTTGGCAACCAACTTTACGGTGCATTACCACCACCAACTGGACTGGAGTGTGGACCTCAGTTCATCTTTCAATCACCCACGTGGGTAGATGATCCTAAAAACCAATGAGGAGATGGGAGAGGCGGGACTTGCAGCGTGTCAAGCATCAAAAATAGAACCAAGTTCTATTTTAGCACCTGGCTACGCAGACGCTCGTTGACGCGTGCGAGTAGTGTGGGTGCAATGATTTGTATTTATTATGGATCGCCATTCATTATGAATCCCCATTAGTTCCTGCCAAGGCAGCAGCTACTCTTCCTGGGGTCCAGCAAAATTACGGCAGTTATACATTTTAAAAACATTACAATACATTCACAACAGATTTCACAAAATCCATGTGTACAGTGCCTTGCAAAAGTATTCATCCCCCTTGCCGTTTTTCCTATTTTGTTGCATTACAACCTGTAATTTAAAAAGATTTTTATTTGGATTTCATGTAATGGACATACACAAAATAGTCCAAATTGGTGAAGTGAAATGAAAAAAATAACTTGCATCAGCATCAGCTGTTCCGGACAACTGTGTGATCACGCTCTCCGTAGCCGATGTGAGTAAGACCTTTAAACAGGTCAACATTCACAAGGCCGCAGGGCCAGATGGATTACCAGGACATGTACTCCGAGCATGCGCTGACCAACTGGCAAGTGTCTTCACTGACATTTTCAACCTCTCCCTGACTGAGTCTGTAATACCAACATGTTTCAAGCAGACCACCATAGTCCCCGTGCCCAAGAACACTAAGGTAACCTGCCTAAATGACTACCGACCCGTAGCACTCACGTCTGTAGCCATGAAGTGCTTTGAAAGGCTGGTCATGGCTCACATCAACACCATTATCCCAGAAACCCTAGACCCACTCCAATTTGCGTACCGCCCCAACAGATCCACAGATGATGCAACCTCTATTGCGCTCCACACTGCCATTTCCCACCTGGACAAAAGGAACATCTATGTGAGAATGCTATTCATTGACTACAGCTCAGCATTCAACACCATAGTGCCCTCAAAGCTCATCACTAAGCTAAGAACCCTGGGACTAAACACCTCCCTCTGCAACTGGATCCTGGACTTCCTGACGGGCCGCCCCCAGGTGGTAAGGGTAGGTAACAACATATCTGCCACGCTGATCCTCAACACGGGGGCCCTTTCAGGGGTGCGTGCTCAATCCCCTCCTGTACTCCCTGTTCACCCATGACTGCATGGCCAAGCACGACTCCAACACCATCATTAGGTTTGCCGACGACACAACAGTGGTAGGCCTGATCACCGACAATGATGAGACAGCCTATAGGGAGGAGGTCAGAGACCTGGCCGTGTGGTGCCAGGATAACAACCTCTCCCTCAACGTGACCAAGACAAAGGAGATGATTGTGGACAACAGGAAAAGGAGGACCGAGCACGCACCCATTCTCATCGACGGGGCTGTAGTGGAGTAGGTTGAGAGCTTCAAGTTCCTTGGTGTCCACATCACCAACAAACTATCATGGTCCAAACACACCAAGACAGTCGTGAAGAGGGCACGACAAAGCCTATTCCCCCTCAGGAGACTGAAAAGATTTGGAATGGGTCCTCATCCTCAAAAGGTTCTACAGCTGCACCATCGAGAGCATCCTGACTGGTTGCATCACCGCCTGGTATGGCAACTGCACGGCCTCCGACTGCAAGGTACTACAGAGGGTAGTGCATACGGCCCAGTACATCACTGGGGCCAAGCTTCCTGCCATCCAGGACCTCTATACCAGGCGGTGTCAGAGGAAGTCCCTACAAATTGCCAAAGACTCCAGCCACCCTAGTCATAGACTGTTCTCTCTGCTACCGCACGGCAAGCGGTACCGGAGCGCCAAGTCTAGGTCCAAAAGGCTTCTTAACAGCTTCTACCCCCAAGCCATAAGACTATCCTGAACAGCTAATCATGGATACCCGGACTATTTGCACTGCCCCCCCACCCCATCCTTTTTACGCTGCTGCTACTCTGTTAATTATTTATGCATAGTCACTTTAACTCTACCCACATGTACATATTACTTCAACTACCTCAACTAGCCGGTGCCCCCGCACATTGACTCTGTACCGGTACCCCCTGTATATAGCCTCACTACTGTTATTTTACTGCTGCTCTTAAATTACTTGTTATTTATCTATTTTTTACTTAACACTTATTTTCCTTAAAAACTGTATTGTTGGTTAAGGGCTTGTAAGTAAGCATTTCACTGTAAGGTCTACCTGTTGTATTCGGCACATGTGACAAATAACATTTGATGATTTGATGAGGAATGCTTTTCCAACAGTCTTGAAGGAGTTCCGACATATGCTGAGCACTTGTTGGCTGCTTTTCCTTCACTCTGCGGTCCAACTCATCCCAAACCATCTCAATTGGGTTGAGGTCGGGTGATTGTGGAGGCCAGGTCATCTGATGCAGCACTCCATCACTCTCCTTCTTGGTCAAATAGCCCTTTACACAACCTGGAGGTGTGTTTTGGGTCATTGTCCTGTTGAAAAACAAATGGATAGTCCCACTAAGCGCAAACAAGATGGGATGGCATATCGCTGCAGAATGCTGTGGTAGCCATGCTGGTTAAGTGTGCCTTGAATTCTAAATAAATCACTGTCAGTGTCACCAGCAAAGCACCCGCACACCATCACACCTCCTCCTCCATGCTTCACGGTGGGACTCACACATGCGGAGATCATCCGTTCACCTACTCTGCGTCTCATAAAGACACAGCGTTTGGTCAAAAATCTCACATTTGGACTCATCAGACCAAAGGACAGATTTCCACCGGTCTAATGTCCATTGCTCGTGTTTCTTGCACAAGCAAGTCTCTTTTTCTTATTGGTGTCCTTTAGAAGTGGTTTCTTTGCAGCAATTCGACCATGAAGGCCTGATTCACACAGTCTGCTCTGAACAGCTGATGTTGAGATGTGTCTGTTACTTGAACTCTGTGAAGCATTTATTTGGTAACTCTAATGAATTTATCCTCTGCAGCAGAGGTAACACTGGGTCTTCCTTTCCTGTGACGGTCCTCATGAGAGCCAGTTTCATCATTGCACTTGATGGTTTTTTCGACTGCACTTGAAGAAACTTCCAATGTTCTTGAAATGTTCCAATTTGACTGACCTTCATGTCTTCAAGTAATGATGGACTGTCGTTTCTCTTTGCTTATTTGAGCTGTTCTTGCCATAATATGGACTTGGTCTTTTACCAAATAGGGCTACCTTCTGTATACCCCCTCTACCTTGTCACAACACAACTGATTGGCTCAAACGCATTAAGAACGAAAGGAATTCCACAAATTAACTTTTAACAAGGCACACCTGTTAATTGAAATGCATTCCAGGTGACTACCTCATGAAGCTGGTTGAGAGAATGCCAAGAGTGTGCAAAGCTGTCATCAAGGCAAAGGGTGGCTACTTTGAAGAATCTCAAATATAAAATATATTTTGATTTGTTTAACACTTTTTGGGTTACTACATGATTCCATAGGTGTTATTTCATAGTTTTGATGTCTTCATTATTATTCTACAATGTAGAAAATAGTTTTAAAATAAAGAAAAACCCTGGAATTGTAGGTGTGTCCAAACATTTGACTGGTATGTGTACATTTATTTTGCAATGCTCACGCGATGCGGGCGGTGTGGTCAGCATATACAGGGAGGGAAAAAAGTATTTGATCCCCTGCTGATTTTGTATGTCTGCCCACTGACAAAGAAATTATCAGTCTATCATTTTAATGGTAGGTTTATTTGAACAGTGAGAGACAGAATAACAACAAAAAAATCCAGAAAACAAAAATGTTATAAATTGATTTGCATTTTAATGAGGGAAATAAGTATTTGACCCCCTCTCAATCAGAAAGATTTCTGGCTCCCAGGTGTCTTTTATACAGGTAATGAGCTGATATTAGGAGCACACTCTTAAAGGGAGTGCTCCTAATCTCAGTTTGTTATCTGTATAAAATACACCTGTCCACAGAAGCAATCAATCAATCAGATTCCAAACTCTCCACCATGGCCAAGACCAAAGAGCTCTCCAAGGATGTCAGGGACAAGATTGTAGACCTACACAAGGCTGGAATGGGCTACAAGACCATCGCCAAACAGCTTGGTGAGAAGGTGACAACAGTTGGTGCGATTATTCGCAAATGGAAGAAACACAAAATAACTGTCAGTCTCCCCCCTGCCTGGGGCTCCATGCAAGATCTCACCTCGTGGAGTTGCAATGATCATGAGAACGGTGAGGAATCAGCCCAGAACTACACGGGAGGATCTCGTCAATGATCTCAAGGCAGCTGGGACCATAGTCACCAAGAAAACAATTGGTAACACACTACGCCGTGAAGGACTGAAATCCTGCAGTGCCCGCAAGGTCCCCCTGCTCAAGAAAGCACATATACAGGCCCGTCTGAAGTTTGCCAATGAACATCTGAATGATTCATAGGAGAACTGGGTGAAAGTGTTGTGGTCAGATGAGACCAAAATGGAGCTCTTTGGCATCAACTCAACTCGCCGTGATTGGAGGAGGAGGAATGCTGCCTATGACCCCAAGAACACCATCCCCACCGTCAAACATGGAGGTGGAAACATCATGCTTTGGGGGTGTTTTTCTGCTAAGGGGACAGGACAACTTCACCGCATCAAAGGGACGATGGACGGGCCATGTACCGTCAAATCTTGGGTCAGAACCTCCTTCCCTCAGCCAGGGCATTGAAAATGGATCGTGGATGGGTATTCCAGCATGACAATGACCCAAAACACACGGCCAAGGCAACAAAGGAGTGGCTCAAGAAGAAGCACATTAAGGTCCTGGAGTGGCCTAGCCAGTCTCCAGACCTTAATCACATAGAAAATCTGTGGAGGGAGCTGAAGTTGAGTTGCCAAACGTCAGCCTCGAAACCTTAATGACTTGGAGAAGATCTGCAAAGAGGAGTGGGACAAAATCCCTCCTGAGATGTGTGCAAGAACTACAAGAAACGTCTGACCTCTGTGATTGCCAACAAGGGTTTTGCCACCAAGTACTAAGTCATGTTTTGCAGAGGGGTCAAATACTTAGTGGGGGAAAAAAGTATTTAGTCAGCCACCAATTGTGCAAGTTCTCCCACTTAAAAACATGAGAGAGGCCTGTAATTTTCATCATAGGTACACGTCAACTATGACAGACAAATTGAGGAGAAAAAATCCAGAAAATCACATTGTAGGATTTTTAATGAATTTATTTGCAAATTATGGTGGAAAATAAGTATTTGGTCACCTACAAACAAGCAAGATGTCTGGCTCTCACAGACCTGTAACTTATTCTTTAAGAGGCTCCTCTGTCCTCCACTCGTTACCTGTATTAATGGCACCTGTTTGAACTTGTTATCAGTATAAAAGACACCTGTCCACAACCTCAAACAGTCACACTCCAAACTCCACTATGGCCAAGACCAAAGAGCTGTGAAAGGACACCAGAAACAAAATTGTAGACCTGCACCAGGCTGGGAAGACTGAATCTGCAATAGGTAAGCAGCTTGGTTTGAAGAAATCAACTGTGGGAGCAATTATTAGGAAATGGAAGACATACAAGACCACTGATAATCTCCCTCGATCTGGGGCTCCACGCAAGATCTCACCCCGTGGGGTCAAAATGACCACAAGAACGGTGAGCAAAAATCCCAGAACCACACAGGGGGACCTAGTGAATGACCTGCAGAGAGCTGGGACCAAAGTAACAAAGCCTACCATCAGTATCACACTACGCCGCCAGGGACTCAAATCCTGCAGTGCCAGACGTGTACCCCTGCTTAAGCCAGTACATGTCCAGGCCCGTCTGAAGTTTGCTAGAGTGCATTTGGATGATCCAGAAGAGGATTGGGAGAATGTCATATGGTCAGATGAAACCAAAATATAACTTTTTGGTAAAAACTCAACTCGTCGTGTTTGGAGGACAAAGAATGCTGAGTTGCATCCAAAGAACACCATACCTACTGTGAAGCATGGGGGTGGAAACATCATGCTTTGGGGCTGTTTTTCTGCAAAGGGACCAGGACGACTGATCCGTGTAAAGGAAAGAATGAATGGGGCCATGTATTGTGAGATTTTGAGTGAAAACCTCCTTCCATCAGCAAGGGCATTGAAGATGAAACGTGGCTGGGTCTTTCAGCATGACAATGATCCCAAACACACCGCCCGGGCAACGAAGGAGTGGCTTCGTAAGAAGCATTTCAAGGTCCTGGAGTGGCCTAGCCAGTCTCCAAATCTCAACCCCATAGAAAATCTATGGAGGGAGTTGAAAGTCCGTGTTACCCAGCGACAGCCCCAAAACATCACTGCTCTAGAGGAGATCTGCATGGAGGAATGGGCCAAAATACCAACAACAGTGTGTGAAAACCTTGTGAAGTCTTACAGAAAACGTTTGACCTGTGTCATTGCCAACAAAGGGTATATAACAAAGTATTGAGAAACGTTTGTTATTGACCAAATACTTATTTTCCACCATAATTTGCAAATAAATTCATTACAAATCCTACAATGTGATTTTCTGGAGAAAAAAATTCTCAGTTTGTCTGTCATAGTTGACGTGTACCTATGATGAAAATTACAGGCCTCTCTCATCTTTTTAAGTGGGAGAACTTGCACAATTGGTGGCTGACTAAATACTTTTTTCCCCCACTGTATTTCCCTCATTAAAATGCAAATCAATTTATAACATTTTTTACATGCGTTTTTCTGGATTATTTTTTTGTTATTCTGTCTCTCACTGTTCAAATAAACCTACCATTAAAATTATAGACTGATCATTTCTTTGTCAGTGGGCAAATTTACAAAATCAGCAGGGGATCAAATACTTTTTTTCCCCTCACTGTAAGTCTATCCTTCATTCATCAGTCTTCACAATGGTTCTCAAGATGACCTACTTCATTCACAGATTCCCTTCCGTAGTATAATGAGCTAGAATCCTGTAGCCCAACTTTTGATGAGTTAATTAAAAAAGGCCCACTCTGTGATTTGATGATATAATCCCTCCAACGCCAGAGCGACTCAGATCAAGTCATGACTCATAGCGTTCATGGTGTGAAATGAGACGTGTAGCAGGAAATACCACAAACCGCTCAGAAGATATAAATCAACTCGGAGTTCAATGGTGTTTCTTGGAGTGTGAAGCATTCGAGGTAGGGCTTGTTAGCTTAAGTTGCTGACTAACACGTCTATACTATTGTCCTTATAAATCTGTTTTAAGCAATAAGACAGCTTGTTTGACTCATCCACCGACTTTTAATTAATCTATTGATGCCAAATTAATTTTTATAGTTATATAACCTGAATGTTGGTGGGATGAGCTGAGGACACATAGTTTTCTGATGAATAACATATGACCTGGGTTCATGAAACATTACGAAAACGAAACAAGACATTAATTAAAAAGACTTTGAACTCCAAACTGATCTGTGATTGAACATCATCCAAAATGAGAAGGCCACTGCCACAACTCACCAATGAAAGAAATGGCCTCTGGGAAAAACTGGGAGAGGTTTTGGCTCCAGTGATCGGAAATGGGGATCTGTTTGTACTTGAAGTCTCCGTCATGTTCAAACATGTTGGGCAGGTTGGGTGTGACGTTGAGGATGTACTTGATGTTGTACTTCCCCAGGACGTCCAGGTTGGCTGAGTCTTTGGCACAGCCCAGGTAGAGGTAGGGTAAGATCTGGACCGGGAAGGCAGGCTGGTTGTTGGGGAGAGGGCTGCCCTCGGACTCGGTGGCGCTGCCCGGTTCCCTGTCCGATGACTCCCCATCAGAACAGTCCGAGCTGATCCTCAGCCCACCCAGACCCAGGACGGAGGCAGGCGGGGAGCTGCTGGGGCAGGAACAATCCAGGTTGGTCTCACAGTGCTCAGGGTACTCCGTCTGGAACTTGTTGAAACCACCTGAAAACAACAAATGGAGCCGAATTAGAATAGAATCAAATAGAATAGAATCAAATAAAAACAGAAGAGAAGAGAACTGCTGGAAAGAACAGGAATACAGAGATGGGTCAGAATCACAATATGATTGAGGTTGTGTGACAAGGTGTCATTCCAGCTATTCAGTAAAGCACAATACAAAGACATTCGAATAGAATATAGCTTTATTGTCCAATGTGTAAATTGGAATATCGTCTCTGTGGGTGATGAAACCCCACCTCTTTAACGAATACTTGGAATAGTAAAAAAGTCATCCTTCTACCCCCCCCCCCCCTACTGCAAATGTTTGTCTATGGAGATTGCATGGCTGTGTGCTGGATTTTATAGACCTGTCAGCAACGGGTGTGGCTCATCATAATGCTTTAAGTTAGGCCTGCATCCCAAATGGGAAACGAGGCCCTGTTCATTCATGAAATGAAAGTATTTTTCCTGAAGGAGCATTGGACAACATGGCAGAACCATTTTAGAACATTCATTGAAAACATATTTGGTTCGTTCCACATTCTTTCAAAACCGTTAATTCATATAACATGTTTACTCGAATAGATTAGTCTAACAGTCGAAAGTGGGGTTGAAACATTGTGAGTCTTCCTACTGTCAGGGAGTAAGAAATAAGCCACTATTAGACAACAGAAGAAGAATTGATCATTTTCACAACTACCTACAGATTGAGTCCAATGAAGGGAAATGAAAATCGAAAAAATATATAATTGGTTTAACTTGAAGCACATGAGAAAATAAAGAGCTTTATTTTTTATATAATGTTTTAATACTGTATATTATGGCATAGAAACAAAACCGTGGCTGCCCTCGATTGACTTTTCATTCAGACAACAATTATTTAACATTTACATTTTAGTCATTTAGCAGACGCTCTTATCCAGAGCGACTTACAACTTTAATATGATACAGACTACAATGGAAAATAATAGTGTAACTTGTAGAAAGGGAAACAAATGGATACATAGTATCATACTGCTGCCTTGATTTAGCTACAATGTAACTTTGGGCTGTAATCCAGTGGCAACTGTTGTTATTTAGGAATGGCTGCAACATGGTCTCACGGCATTTCAAATGATTCTGTATATAAATCCGTGACACTCCGTTTAGTACGATATGTTATGTTTGTGAGGTATGTATTAATTTGTGGATGTCCATCATCCAATCCCTATGATATGTTACCAATTACAATTAATATGATACAGTATGTTACAAATTGCAATTCGTACAATATGTTACGAATTTGCCAAACGTATGATTTGTTGCGAATTCCAATGTATTGTTGCTAACGTTAGCTTGGTTAGAGTTTGGGTTAGGAGTTAGGTTAAAGGCTTACGGTTAGGGTTAACTAAAAGGGTTAGGGTTAGAGTTAGGTGAAAGGTTAGCTAACATGCTAAGTTTGGGTTAGGGTTAGGAGTTAGGTTAAAGGCTTACGGTTAGGGTTAACTAAAAGGGTTAGGGTTAGAGTTAGGTGAAAGGTTAGCTAACATGCTAAGAAGTTGCAAAGTTGCTAAGAAGTAGTAAGAAGTTGCAAAGTTCCTAAAATTGTATGTGATGAGATTCGAACACACTACCTTCGGGTTGCTAGACGTTCGTGTTATACGCCCGACCAACCACCCTCCTTTCATAAGTAACCTTCTGTCTTATGTAACCAGACCAAAACATAACATCTCATGCTAATTTCAGTGTCCCGGATTTATATTTATTATGTTACGTGTAGTCTATGAGATCAGGCTGAGGAACAGAATAGAGTTTGGGCTATAGTGGATTCGTAGGCTAACAGGTAGTCTAGAACAGAATAGAATATACACTCCTAGAAAAAAAAAAAAAAAAAGGGTTATTTGGCTGTCCCCATAGGAGAACCCTTTTAGGTTCCATGTAGAACCCTTTTAGGTTCCATGTAGAACCCTCTTTGGAAAGGGTTCAACATGGAACCCAAAAGGGTTTTATCTGGAACCAAAAGGATTATCTAAAGGGTTATCCTATGGGATAGCCGAAAAATTATTTTAGGTTCTAGATTGCACCTTTTTTTTTCCCAAGAGTGTAGAATAGAATAAGGAAATATCACAAATGAAAAGATCAAAGAAGCTAACTCTCACCTTCCAGGTAAAAAGCCTTGCAACCGTCATCCCGGAGCTTCTGCAGCAGCAAGCCGAGGACAGAGCTCCCCAGCCCGGTCTCTTGCCAGTCCGTAGTGGCCTCGTCGTAGAGAAGGACCATGTCTGTCTTGCACCGCTTCACGAATTTCTCCTTATCCTCGTTGTTGGGGATGATGGACCGGATCGGTAGATTCCCCTTCTTTAGTCTCCGCAGCATCAAACCGGGGATCGCCAGATTGATTGCCGACTCGATGTGTGATGATTCGTAGAGCTCGTGCGATCGGCAGTCCAGCAGCAGGAGCGAGCTCACCCCGAGCCCGGACTCAAGTTCCTCTTGAAGCCATTCCACACTTTTACTCGACATCATCTCTGTCACGTCCCGGGAACCCTTCCAAAGAGTAATTTTCATTAGGGAAATATGGAGGCGGCTCTTTGCACAAACATAGGGGTAAAATAAAATCACGGCGCTGAACTTCTACAGGTGTGGATAGG
The DNA here is from genome assembly GCF_020615455.1 of Coregonus clupeaformis. Lineage (NCBI taxonomy): Eukaryota > Metazoa > Chordata > Actinopteri > Salmoniformes > Salmonidae > Coregonus > Coregonus clupeaformis. The sequence continues at coordinate 500,529 of NW_025533461.1, read as the reverse complement.
GACAGAACCGCGTCCCGTCCGCTCTAATCACGGTCGTCCACGACACCGCCAGGGCTGGTAGACGGGATGAACACACCACTAGGCTTGAACACATTAACGATATTTTCTCTCAGTCCGTAGAAATTACGCTGGACTCATTCAATACCGTCGACGACGTCCATTTGATACTGCGGTCTTTTAGCGGCCCATTACTGAAAAGGACCTATAGGCTGAGTATTGCCTGGTTTTATAAATCGGATCAAAATGTGGCTTCCAGATGAATCATAGCTACAGCACATTATTTTTGGACGTTTGCCGTTCGACCGCCTCCCGTGTATCATTTCCAGTAACCGCTGTGAATGGCAGACGGAGCTGAAAGGGGTACGCAGACAGGAGGTATGTCACTGGAGGAGGAGGAGTTGGGGAACAGTTAAAGACGCAGCGCACAGCGGAGAGGAGTGGAAAGAGATTCGGACATCATGTTCCCTCTATGTCTCTCGCCACTTGAATAGCACACAAAATGACCTAAAAAAAATATATGACTGATAATTAATTCGACCTGTTCGGATTCCGGGGCATTGTCTCTTGGGATCTCCATAATTTGCATAATTGCTTCAAGACACATTTTGGGCAACCTCTGGCACAGAGGCTATTATGCCATGCCAATTTACCATCAATGATGGGATAGGATAGCCATTGCACCATAACAATACAATTAGCGAAGACTGTCCCTTCTAAACATTCACATACATGCTTTTCAGATTGCAATAGGCCTATAATAGTGAGATTAGAAACAAAGGACAATGGGCAGTGGACACAGACAACGCATTGACGCGGCTGGTTCCTCTTTAACAGATCTGCCCCTTTCTCTCTCTCTCCCCCTCCCGCCTCTCTCTCACCCCCTCCCGACCTGAGAAGACCAGTCATTATGAATGGACCACCCCGATTGAAAAAAATCTAATGGTTCATAAAATCCTATGGTGAAATCTAACTGATATTAACTTGTTGTTGGCCACAACATCCTACTACATTCTGTTCAATTCTATTCTAAAACCATGTATTTACAAATAAGTTACATAATTGACAAGTACAGTGTTATGACTGTCCTACACATTTGGACAGCTAGCAGTTGTACAGCTGTAGCCTACATCCAGCGGTGGAGAGAGAAACTGAAGGTTTGTTTTCACACTCACAGCTGCAGGACAGAAGGTGTAGAGAGCCACTGGCAGTAAGACAATGCCTCTTTATCCCTCAGTCCCAATGACTTACAGTTACTCCAGACTCTGACAGCTAGCTCTTGTGTTTCCATCCCTCTCATCACAAACCCCCCATGAACAATACGTTACAGACCTACCCACTGAGCGCTAACGCTACTAGCTACTGTTAGCCTCTCAACAGTAAGTTACAGACCTACCCACTGAGCGCTAACGCTACTAGCCACTGTTAGCCTCTCAACCTTAAGTTACAGACCTGACCGCTGAGCGCTAACACTACTAGTTACTGTTAGCTTCTCAACAGTAAGTTACAGACCTACCCACTGAGCGCTAATGCTACTAGCTACTGTTAGCTTCTCAACAGTAAGTTACAGACCTACCCACTGAGCGCTAACGCTACTAGTTGCTGTTAGCTTCTCAACAGTAAGTTACAGACCTACCCACTGAGCGCTAACGCTACTAGTTACTGTTAGCTTCTTAACAGTAAGTTACAGACCTACCCACTGAGCGCTAACGCTACTAGTTGCTGTTAGCTTCTCAACAGTAAGTTACAGACCTACCCACTGAGCGCTAACGCTACTAGTTACTGTTAGCTTCTCAACAGTAAGTTACAGACCTACCCACTGAGCGCTCACGCTACTAGTTACTGTTAGCTTCTCAACAGTATGTTACAGACCTACCCACTGAGCGCTCACGCTACTAGTTACTGTTAGCTTCTCAACAGTAAGTTACAGACCTACCCACTGAGCGCTCATGCTACTAGTTACTGTTAGCTTCTCAACAGTAAGTTACAGACCTACCCACTGAGCGCTCATGCTACTAGTTACTGTTAGCTTCTCAACAGTAAGTTACAGACCTACCCACTGAGCGCTAACGCTACTAGTTACTGTTAGCTTCTCAACAGTAAGTTACAGACCTACCCACTGAGCGCTCATGCTACTAGTTACTGTTAGCTTCTCAACAGTACCCACTGAGCGCTCATGCTACTAGGCTAGCTACTGTACCACAGTGAGCTGTGACTGTTAGCCTCGCAACACTGGGCCCTGGTTAAATGTACACACCAAGAAGAATTGTACAGAATCTTGTTCAATTACCGATGAGTTGTTGGGAAATGATTTGAATCTGTTTGTCCTGTCATAGGGCAAGGAGTTTGTCCTTTGATAGGGCCAGGAGTTTGTCCTGACCATGTGATCGGACCAGGAAAAAAATAAAACAGGTCCTAGTTATACACTAGAAGGGCCCAGAGTTTAAACCTCCAGGTCCTAGTTATACACTAGAAGGGCCCAGAGTTTAAACCTCCAGGTCCTAGTTATACACTAGAAGGGCCCAGAGTTTAAACCTCCAGGTCCTAGTTATACACCAGAGGGCCCAGTTGAAGAAGGATTACTTTATACTATTCCAGGTATTCCTTAAAGAGGTAGGGTTTTAAGTGTCTCCGGAAGGTGGTCAGTGACTCCGCTGTCCTGGCATCGTGGGGGAGCTTGTTCCACCATTGGGGTGCCAGAGCAGCGAATAGCTTTGACTGGGCTGAGCGGGAACTGTGCTTCTGTAGAGGTAAGGGTGCTAGCAGGCCAGAGGTGGATGAACGTAGTGCCCTCGTTTGAGTGTAGGGTCTGATCAGAGCCTGAAGGTAAGGAGGTGCCGTTCCCCTCACAGCTCCGTAGCCAAGCACTATGGTCTTGTAGTAGATGCGAGCCTCAACTGGAAGCCAGTGGAGTGTGCGGAGGAGCGGGGTGACATGAGAGAACTTGGGAAGGTTGAACACCAGACGAGCTGCGGCGTTCTGGATAAGTTGAAGGGGTTTAATGGCACAGGCAGGGAGCCCAGCCAACAGCGAGTTGCAGTAATCCGGACGGGAGATGACAAGTGCCTGGATTAGGACCTGTGCCGCTTTCTGTGTAAGGCAGGGTCGTACTCTCCGAATGTTGTAGAGCATGAACCTACAGGATCGGGTCACCGCCTTGATGTTAGCGGAGAACGACAGGGTGTTTTCCAGGGTCATGCAAAGGTTCTTTGCACTCTGGGAGGAGGACACAATGGAGTTGTCAACCGTGATGGTGAGATCGTGGAGCGGGCAGTCCTTCCCCGGGAGGAAGAGCAGCTCCGTCTCGCCGAGGTTCAGCTTGAGGTGGTGATCCGACATCCACACTGATATGTCTGCCAGACATGCAGAGATGCGATTTGCCACCTGGTTATCAGACCTGACCAGACTCCATTAGTTCTACTGTCAGTATTTGTCCAGACACAGTAGAGTTGATGAATATAAGCTATATATACAAAAGTATGTGGACACCCCTTCAAATTAGTGGATTTGGCTATTTCAGCCACACCCGTTGCTGACAGGTGTATAAAATCGAGCACACAGCCATGCAATCTCCATAGACAGACATTGGCAGTAGAAAGGCCTTACTGAAGAGCTCAGTGACATTCAACGTGGCACCGTCATAGGATGACACCTTTCCAACAAGTCAGTTCGTCAAATTTCTGCCCTGCTAGAGCTGCCCCGGTCAACTGTAATTGCTGTTATTCTAAAGTGGAAACGTCTAGGAGCAACAACGGCTCAGTCGCGAAGTGGTCGGCCACACAAGCTCACAGAACGGGACGTAAAAATAGTCTGTCCTCAGTTGCAACACTCACTACCGAGTTCCAAACTGCCTCTGGAAGCATCTTCAGCACAATAACTGTTTGTCGGGAGCTTCATCAAATGGGTTTCCATGGATTGAGCAGCCGCACACAAGCCTAAGATCACCATGCGCAATGCCAAGCGTCGGCTGGAGTGGTGTAAAGCTCGCTGCCATTGGACTCTGGAGCAGTGGAAATGCATTCCTGGAGTGATGAATCACGCTTCACCATCTGGCAGTCCGATGGACTAATCTGGGTTTGGCGGATGCCAGGAGAACGCTACCTGCCCCAGTGCATAGTGCCACCTGTAAAGTTTGGTGGAGGAGGAATAATGGTCTGGGGCTGTTTTTCATGGTTCGGGCTAGGCCCCTTAGTTCCAGTGAAGGGAAATCTTAATGCTACAGCATTCAATGACATTCTAGATGATTCTATAATAATAATAATAATAATAATAATAATATGCCATTTAGCAGACGCTTTTATCCAAAGCGACTTACAGTCATGCGTGCATACATTTTTTTTTTTTTTGTGTATGTGCTTCCAACTTTGTGGCAACAGTTTGGTGAAGGCCCTTTCCTGTTTCAGCATGACAATGCCCATGATTATGGAATGAGATGTTTGACGAGCAGGTGTCCACATACTTTTGGACATGTAGTGTATAAACTATACTGCTACTGTAAATTACACAGATATACAACCATGACTTATGAACTGCTCCAACTGAAAACGATTTTCACAGATATACAACCATGTATATATGAACTGTACTCCAACAGAAAACCAAACACAGATCCCACAACCAGCCTATATAGTCCATGAGGCAGGCTGTCTGTAATCTGTGTAGGTGAGAGATAGAGCAGTAAAACCTACAGCACTCTGGGATGAAAAGTCCCGTGTAGCCCAGTTGGTAGAGCGTGGCGTTTGCAACGCCAGGGTTGTGGGTTCGTTTTCCCACGGGGGTGGGGGGCAGTATGGAAAAGAAAAATGAATGCGCTCACTAACTGTAAGTCGCTCTGGATAAGATCGTCTGCTAAATGACTGAAAAAAAAAAACTATTTCGTAACTCAGCCAATTACATAAAGTGCTGTAGTCTGACAGTAGTTTCTAGGGCCCTGGTCAAAAGTAATGCACTATATAGGGAATAGGGTTCCATTCTCTGGTCTAAAGTAGTGCACTATATAGGGAATAGGGTGCCATTCTCTGGTCTAAAGTAGTGCACTATATAGGGAATAGGGTTCCATTCTCTGGTCTAAAGTAGTGCACTATATAGGGAATAGGGTGCCATTCTCTGAGTCTAAAGTAGTGCACTATATAGGGAATAGGGTGCCATTCTCTGGTCTAAAGTAGTGCACTATATAGGGAATAGGGTGCCATTCTCTGGTCTAAAGTAGTGCACTATATAGGGAATAGGTGCCATTCTCTGGTCTAAAGTAGTGCACTATATAGGGAATAGGGTGCCATTCTCTGGTCTAAAGTAGTGCACTATATAGGGAATAGGGTGCCATTCTCTGGTCAAAAGTAGTGCACTATATAGGGAATAGGGTGCCATTCTCTGGTCTAAAGTAGTGCACTATATAGGGAATAGGGTGCCATTCTCTGGTCTAAAGTAGTGCACTATATAGGGAATAGGGTGCCATTCTCTGGTCTAAAGTAGTGCACTATATAGGAATAGGTGCCATTCTCTGGTCTAAAGTAGTGCACTATATAGGGAATAGGGTGCCATTCTCTGGCCTAAAGTAGTGCACTACATAGGGAATAGGGTGCCATTCTCTGGTCTAAAGTAGTGCACTATATAGGGAATAGGGTGCCATTTGGGACGTACACACTGACTCCCACGCCTTCACTGGAATTTATTCTGCCTGCAGTTGGACTGGCTAGCCCCTTTAACACCAAAGTCCCTAAATCATAAAATACTGTAAGGCCGGCTGCATGGAAAACCCATTAATTCTGTCTGTCTGTCTGTCTGTCTGTCTGTCTGTCTGTCTGTCTGTCTGTCTGTCTGTCTGTCTGTCTGTCTGTCTGTCTCTGCCGTTCTGTCTTGTCTGTCTCATCTGTCTGCCTGTCTGTCTGCCTGTCTCATCTGTATGTCTGTCTGCCTGTCTCTGTCCGTCTGTCTCTGCCGTTCTGTCTTGTCTGTCTGTCTGTCTGCCTGTCTCTGTCCGTCTGTCTCTGCCGTTCTGTCTTGTCTGTCTGTCTGTCTGCCTGTCTCTGTCCGTCTGTCTCTGCCGTTCTGTCTTGTCTGTCTCATCTGTCTGTCTGTCTGTCTGTCTGTCTGTCTCGTCTGTCTGTCTGTCTGTCTGTCTGTCTGTCTGTCTGTCTCGTCTGTATGTCTGTCTGCCTGTCTGTCTGCCTATCTGTCTCGTCTGTCTGTCTCTGCCTGTCTGTCTGTCTGTCTGTCTGTCTGTCTGTCTGTCTGTCTGTCTGTCTGTCTGTCTGTCTGTCTGTCTCTCTCTGCCTGTCTGTCTCTGCCTGTCTGTCTGTCTGTCTGTCTGTCTGTCTGTCTGCCTGTCTGTCTGTCTGTCTGTCTGTCTGTCTGTCTGTCTGTCTGCCTGCCTGTCTGTCTGTCTGTCTGTCTGTCTGTCTGGTCTGTCTGTCCGTCCACGTGTCATTGTTCCCTGTGACTTTTAAAAAGAGAACAGTCCTTTCATTCTTCTTCATACTTCAAACAGATTGTGAATCAGGATGACTGTAGTATGGTCATAACCAGCAGCGTTACGTCATAGTGTGTTACAATGTTTGCATTACTTTATTACGTTTATTTGACAGAGATAGGTTTACCATAGAGACCAGGAGGAAGTGTCATATGATTCATTATAATGAAGAACGTGTGTGTGTGTACGTGTGTTAGAATGTGTGTGTGTGTACGTGTGTTAGAACGTGTGTGTGTACGTGTGTTAGAACGTGTATTCGTCGTCGTCGGGTGAGGTTGTGTCTCTCTCTGGCGGGAGGTAAGCTTGGCTTATATGGCTTATATACATAGTTTTAAGCTTTGTCGAGTAAAGCTTGAACTATGTACTTAGATTGTAGTTAGGTATTGTAGGTAGTTATCGTGGGTTGTTGTATGTAATTATTGTAGGTTAGTATTGTATTCGGCTGAGCCCGGTGAAGCACGAAGCTAGCTAACCCACTACCTGGACTAGCTAGCGGGTAGCTACTGGTAACTATTAGCAACTGTGGATAGTTGTTTCACGGCTGAGAGTGCCTGTAATTACGCCAGCTAGCTGCCTACAATAATTACATACAATAATGCCTACCATTCAGCTGTTTTCTAACCTCATTGTCTGAAGCGTTAACGTTAGGTAGTAAGTGGCTACTGTGCTCGAAATGTAGCTAGCTTGTTGCTACCTGGATAGCTACTAAACAATAGCTGTAACGACCTAGCGAACAGACGCGAACTGGCTGAGTCAATTCAGTGGCTAGCTTTGCACTTGGCTAGCTAACAGTAGCTGCTAGGGGTAAGTTATAACCTACATTTGTGTTTTGTTTTTACATACTGGTAGCCAGAGTCGTTCAAGGGAATTTGAGACATGGGTGACTAGTTAACGTTAGCTTGGCTCTCTCTGTGTGTTCGTGCCGTGGGAGGAGGTGTTTATTCGTTGGCAGATAGCAATGGCTAGCTAGTATGCTAACTATTCTAGCTAACTAACTGGCTGAATAAGTTGACGACGGACTTGCTCAAGCTGTCGGGACTAACCCACAACGTTAGACATAGACACGAATGATCTGCTTGGCGTGTTGACACACTGGTGGTTTGTTGTGGCCGATTATTGGTGCTAGACCGTGTTGTTGGAGTCCGGCATGCTAGTTGGCTGTGGCGTCATATGACTAGGTGCCCTGGACGGTTTTCACAGAAGAATACTGTACCAAGTTAGCTAGCTGAATAAACTAAGTTAGTCTATTCCTGTTATGATTTACCAGTATTAGAACCCAAATGCAGACAAGTACACCAAACCAGAGAAGGTTTAACAGGTTTATTTAAAATGTTCAATAGTCCAGGTTTCCAATAATAGGGGAAGAGCAAGTCCAGGTTACAGGGAGGGTAACAGATCCAGGTCAGGGCAGGTGTGGTACCGTAATGTCCTAGTGTCCGTGGTGAGTCCAAAAGAGAGGTCCGGTAGTGGAGAGCAGGATGGTGGTGGCAGGAGTGAAGCGGAGGCAGGAGTCAGGTTCCAAATATATGGTCGTCTTGACTATGATCTGACGATGAGTGGTAAGTTTGACCGGGTCTTAAAGGCTGAGGTGATTATGGTGAATGAGCTGCAGCTGGAACCCTGACTCCCGCACACCAGACTTCACTCCTGCAATCAAGGACAGACAGAGGGGAGGGAGAGAGCAGAGAGAGAGCTACCTAGCAGCAGTAGGCCTAACAGTACCCCCCTCTACGGACGCCACCTGGCGGCCGACGGGGTTTATCGGGATGTAACCTATGAAACTCTCGGACCAGAGCAGGATCCACAATGAAGCTCCTGGGCACCCAGGAACGTTCCTCAGGACCATAACCCTCCCAATCCACCAGGTACTGGAAACCACGACCCCGGCGGCGAACATCCAGAAGTCGCCGGACAGTGTAGACCGGACCCCCACCCACGATCCTGGGCGGAGGAGGGGGACGAGAGGGCGGGCACAGAGGGCTAACCGACACAGGCTTAATCTGGGAAACATGAAAGGTGGAATGAACCCGTAGGGAGGCAGGAAGCTGTAGCTTAACCGCGCAGGGGTTAACAATAGACAGTATCTTGAACGGTCCTATAAAACGAGGCGCCATCTTCTTAGACTCCACCTTCAATGGAAGGTCCCGTGACTTCAGCCATACCTCTTGACCAGGAGAGTAACCGGGAGCCTGGGACCGGTGACGGTTGGCTTGCCTCTGCATGTACGCGAAGCTCGGGACAGAGCTACCCTGGCCTTCCTCCAGACCTTGAAGCAGCGGCGCATGTGGGACTGCACCGAGGGTACCGCCAGTTCCCTCTCTTGAGAAGGGAACAGGGGAGGTTGATAACCCAGAGCACACAGAAAAGGAGACAAACCAGAGGAAGCGTTAGTCAAGGTGTTATGAGCATATTCCACCCAGGGGAGCATGGAGCTCCATGACCCAGGGTTAGACCCTGTGACACAGCGAAGAGCGGTCTCCATCTCCTGGTTCGCTCTCTCGGCTTGCCCGTTGGTCTGGGGGTGATATCCAGAGGACAGGCTGGATGTAATGCCCAAAGCTTTACAGAAAGCTTTCCACACCTGGGAGACAAACTGGGGACCCCTGTCAGAGACAATATCCGTGGGTAGACCATGAGAGCGGAACACATGTTCAACCAAAATATCAGCCGTCTCTCTGGCAGTGGGCAGTTTAGGTAGGGCCAAAAAATGAGCGAACTTAGAAAAACGATCAATCACCGTAAGAATTACAGTCTTTCCAGACGAGGGGGAAGTCCAGTGACAAAATCCATAGCGATATGCGACCAGGGCCGGCTGGGTATAGGTAGAGGTCGTAGATGACCAGCGCTGGCCTGGGTGGAGTTCTTACTTCGTGCACATACCGTACAAGCAGCAATGAAGGCTCGAGTGTCCGCCTCCATCGTGGCCCACCAGAACTTCCGTCGCACAAAGTCAAGGGTCCGCGAAACTCCAGGGTGACAGGTAAGGGTAGACGAAATGAGCCCACTGAAGTACCTGGGAGCGAGCAGACTCAGGGACAAACATCCGGTTAGGAGGACCCCTCCCAGGGTCAGCTTGATGATGTTGAGCCTGTCTAACAATCCCCTCGATGTCACATGTGACGACCGCAATACTGCAGGTAGGAGGCAAAATGGGTTCAGGGTTACTACCAGTATCAACAGCCGAATGAACACGAGACAGGGCGTCAGGCTTGACGTTGCGTGACCCAGGACGGTAAGACAGAGAAAAATTGAATCTCCCAAAAAATAGTGCCCACCTGGCTTGACGGGGGGTTGAGCTGCTTCGCTGACTGGAGGTAAGCCAGATTCTTATGATCCGTCCAAACGATGAAGGGTTGTTCCGCCTCCAACCAATGTCGCCACTCCTCGAGAGCCAGCTTAACGGCGAGCAGTTCACGATTGCCAACATCATAATTCCTCTCTGCCTGAGAAAGTTTCCCTTGAGAGAAAAGCACAGGGATGCAGTTTGTTATCTTCAGGAGAACGCTGTGACAACACCGCACCTACCCCAGTGTCGGATGCATCCACCTCCACGACAAACTGGCGGTCGGGGTCCGGCTGCATCAGAATGGGAGCCGAGGCGAAGCGATGTTTCAGTTCTTCGAACGCTGATTCGGCCCCTTCATTCCAAGCGAACGGTCGTGAGATGGAGGTGAGAGCGGTGAGTGGCGCCGCAATGCGGCTGTAGTCCTTGATGAACCTCTATAGAAGTTCGCAAACCCCAGAAATCGTTGAAGTTGTTTGCGGGTAGAGGGGCTGGCCAGTCCGTGACAGCAGAGATCTTAGCTGGGTCCATCCGCAACTCCCCCTGAGCGATGATGTAACCCAAAAAGAGGTCTCAGACACATGAAATTCACATTTCTCCATCTTCACAAACAGTTTGTTCTCCAACAACCTTTGCAACACCTGGCGCACATGCAGTTCATGTTCCTGGGAGGACTCTGAGAAAATCAAGATATCATCCAGATAGACAAAAACAAACCGATTCAACATGTCCCGAAGGACATCATTGACTAGTGCCTGAAAAACAGCAGGGGCATTAGACAACCCAAAAGGCATAACCAGATACTCAAAATGTCCCAAGGGTGTGTTGAAGGCAGTCTTCCATTCATCACCTTTACGAATGCGCACCAGGTGATACGCATTTCGTAGATCCAGTTTCGTAAAGATGGTAGCACCATGAAGGAGGGGAAAAAGCAGAATTAATCAAAGGCAGAGAATACTTGTTCTTAATGGTGATGTTGTTAAGTCCACGGTAATCAATACAGGGTCTGAGGGTCTTATCCTTCTTAGCAACAAAAAGAATCCCGCTCCTACAGGTGACGAGGAAGGACGCATAATCACCTGCCGCCAAGGAGTCCCGAATGTGAGTTCTCCATAGCCTCCGTCTCCGGCCGGGAGAGATTGTACAGGCGACTGCTGGGGAGCGGGGCTCCTGGCTGGAGGTCAATGGCACAGTCGTAAGGCCGGTGAGGAGGAAGAGAAGTAGCTCTGTGTTTGCAGAAAACGGATGCCAGGTCATGATACACGTCAGGAACATTAGAAAGATCCATGGACTCCAGTGGAGGTCGAGGCCCAGTACTGGCAGGAGTCAGAGCAGAACACAAACAATTCACATGACAAAATGTGCTCCATGAAACAATTCTACCTGTCACCCAATCAATGTGTGGATTGTGTCTTATGAGCCAGGGGATACCAAGGACCAGAGGGGTCTGTGGGCAGTCGATAATATGGAATTGAATGTTCTCCTGATGATTTCCGACACTCTAAGACAAACAGGAACAGTCTGATGGGTAATATGGGTCAACAATTGTCCATTCAGACCCTTAGCCTGCAGCGGACAGTCCATAGGAACAGTCTCCAAATCCATTTGTTGAGCCCACTCTCTATCCAAAAGCTTTCGTCTGCACCAGAGTCAATCAGCGCACTAACAGAGAGAGATTCTGGAACTGCCACTGGAGGGATGCCTGGAGCAGAATGCGGGGAGAAGAGGAAGAATCCGCTGCTCGGCTCACCAAAACTTCTCCCATTAATGATGAGCCGGCCCTTTTCCCGGACGAACTGGGCAGGAAGGAACGAAATGACCAGCTTCTCCACAATACAGGCAGACCCGAGCCTGAATGCGACACGTGCACGCTCCTCTGAGGACAACCGTGCACGACCCACCTCCATGGCTCGGGTTCAGTGCTCCTCGTATCGACTCGGGAAGACACGGCTTTCTCCGTAGGGGAAGATGCGGGGAGGAGTTTGTTGATGACAGACAGGTTGCTTGGAACTAACACTCCCTCTCCCGGCGGCGCTCCCGAATCCGATTATCCAACCTGATGGTGAGTGAAATAAGATTATCCAGCGTAGGCGATTCATCATATGACACCAATTCATCTTTTAAAGTCTCAGACAAAGCATTGATGAACACTCCTTGTAATGCCTCGTCATTCCAACCACTCACTGCTGCTAAAGTCCGAAACTCCACTGCCATCTCCGCCACACTGCGAGCCCCATGCCGAAGAGAAAACAACCGTTCGCAGCCTCCTTGCCTCGTACGGGGTGGTCAAAAACCTTCCTCATCTCAGTGGTGAAGGCAACGTAAGCGTTGCAAATGTCCGACTGACTCTCCCAGACCGCGGATCCCCAGGCACGAGCGGAACCGCTAGTAGAGTTGATAAGGTAGGCAATACGGGCTCTTTCTGAGGCGTAGGTGAGGGGCTGTTGTTCAAACACTAACGAGCATTGAGTCAAAAAATCGCCACAGGTTCCCATGTTCCCGTCATAGCGCTCTGGAGCAGGAACAAAAGGCTCTCTGATCTGGGCTGAAGGGGTAGTAAGGGCAGACACTTGATTGGTGAGTAATTGAACCTGATTAAGCAGCACCTGACTGTCCTCAGCAATCGTCTTAAACAGGGTATCATGTTGGCCAAGTAAAATGCCCTGATTGGCTATGGCAGTCCAAATTTGAGTGCACTCTGGGGTGGTATCCAAGCTACTGTCTGCTGGGTTCATGATGGTCAGATCATACTGTTATGATTTACCAGTATTAGAACCCAAATGCAGACAAGTACACCAAGCCAGAGAAGGTTTAACAGGTTTATTTAAAATGTTCAATAGTCCAGGTTTCCAATAATAGGGGAAGAGCAAGTCCAGGTTACAGGAGGGTAACAGATCCAGGTCAGGGCAGGTGTGGTACCGTAATGTCCTAGTGTCCGTGGTGAGTCCAAAAGAGAGGTCCGGTAGTGGAGAGCAGGATGGTGGTGGCAGGAGTGAAGCGGAGGCAGGAGTCAGGTTCCAAATATATGGTCGTCTTGACTATGATCTGACGATGAGTGGTAAGTTTGACCGGGTCTTAAAGGCTGAGGTGATTATGGTGAATGAGCTGCAGCTGGAACCCTGACTCCCGCACACCAGACTTCACTCCTGCAATCAAGGACAGACAGAGGGGAGGGAGAGAGCAGAGAGAGAGCTACCTAGCAGCAGTAGGCCTAACAATTCCTAGAAAACATTGAACCGCTGTAGTTTACAACAATTATAGTTTCTGAGGTGGAAGTTGGGAGAGTTATATATGCGTGTTTCAGTGAAACATAAGTGAGGGAGGCCCCGCTCTCTCGCTTTCCCAGATGTTTAGTTCATTTCATTCCGATCTCCTTTGCATTATTGTAGCCATTTTCTGTAGCCTGTCAACTATGCCTCTGCCTATCCCTGTTCTCTCCTCTCCGCACAGGCTATACAAACGCCTCACACCGCGTGGCTGCTGCCTCTCTAACCTGGTGGTCCCTGCACGCACGACCCACGTGGAGTTCCAGGTCTCCGGCAGCCTCTGGAACTGCCATTCCGCAGCCAACAAGGCAGAGTTCATCTCAGCCTATGCTACCCTCCAGTCCCTCGACTTCTTGGCGCTGACGGAAACATGGATTACCACTGAAAACACTGCTACTCATACTGCTCTCTCCTCGTCTGACCATGTATTCTCGCATACCCCGAGAGCATCTGGTCAGCGGGGTGGTGGCACAGGAATCCTCATCTCTCCCAAGTGGACATTCTCTCTTTTTCCCCTGACCCATCTGTCTATCTCCTCATTTGAATTCCATGCTGTCACAGTCACTAGCCCATTCAAGCTTAACATCCTTGTCATTTATCGCCCTCCAGGTTCCCTTGGAGAGTTCATCAATGAGCTTTATGCCTTGATAAGTTCCTTTCCTGAGGATGGCTCACCCCTCACAGTTCTGGGTGACTTCAACCTCCCTACGTCTACCTTTGACTAATTTCTCTCTGCCTCCTTCTTTCCACTCCTCTCCTCTTTTGACCTCACCCTCTCACCATCCCCCCCCTACTCACAAGGCTTGACCTCATCTTTACTAGATGCTGTTCTTCTACTAATCTCACTGCAACACCCCTCCATGTCTCCGACCACTACTTTGTATCCTTTTCTCTCTCGCTCTCCTCCAACACTACTCACTCTGCCCCTACTCAGATGGTAATGCGCCGTCGCAACCTTCGCTCTCTCTCTCCCGCTACTCTCTCCTCTTCCATCCTATCATCTCTTCCCTCTGCTCAATCCTTCTCCCTCCAATCTCCTGATTCTGCCTCCTCAACCCTCCTCTCCTCCATTTCTGCATCCTTTGACTCTCTATGTCCCCTATCCTCCCGGCCGGCTCGGTCCTCCCCTTCTGCTCCGTGGCTTGACGACTCATTGCGAGCTCACAGAACAGGGATCCGGGCAGCCGAGCGGAAATGGAGGAAAACTAGACTCCCTGCGGACCTGGCATCTTTTCACTCCCTCCTCTCTATATTTTCTTAATCTGTTTCTGCTGCTAAAGCCACTTTCTACCACTCTAAATTCCAAGCATCTGCCTCTAACCCTAGGAAGCTCTTTGCCACCTTCTCCTCCCTGCTGAATCCTCCTCCCCCTCCCCCCCTCCTCCCTCTCTGTGGATGACTTCGTCAACCATTTTGAAAAGAAGGTTGACGACATCCGATTCTCATTTGTTAAGTCAAATGACACTGCTGGTCCTGCTCACACTGCCCTACCCTATGCTTTGACTTCTTTCTCCCCTCTCTCCTAGATGAAATCTTGCGACTTGTGACGGCCGGCCGCCCAACAACCTGCCCGCTTGACCCTATCCCCTCCTCTCTTTCTTGGATTGCGTCCTACCTGACCGGTCGCTCCTACCAAGTGGCGTGGCGAGAATCTGTCTCCGCACCACGTGCTCTCACCACTGGTGTCCCCCAGGGCTCAGTTCTAGGCCCTCTCCTATTCTCGCTATACACCAAGTCACTTGGCTCTGTCATATCCTCACATGGCCTCTCCTATCATTGCTATGCAGACGACACACAGCTAATCTTCTCCTTTCCCCCTTCTGATAACCAGGTGGCGAATCGCATCTCTGCATGTCTGGCAGACATATCAGTGTGGATGACGGATCACCACCTCAAGCTGAACCTCGGCAAGACGGAGCTGCTCTTCCTCCCGGGGAAGGACTGCCCGTTCCATGATCTCGCCATCACGGTTGACAACTCCGTTGTGTCCTCCTCCCAGAGTGCGAAGAGCCTTGGCGTGACCCTGGACAACACCCTGTCGTTCTCCGCTAACACGGCGGTGACCCGATCCTGTAGGTTCATGCTCTACAACATTCGGAGAGTACGACCCTGCCCTACACAGGAAGCGGCACAGGTCCTAATCCAGGCACTTGTCATCTCCCATCTGGATTACTGCAACTCGCTGTTGGCTTCAGGCTCTGATCAGTCCCTACACCCAAACGAGGGCATTGCGTTCATCCACCTCTGGCCTGCTGGCTCCCCTTCCTCTGCGGAAGCATAGTTCCCGCTCAGCCCAGTCAAAACTGTTCGCTGCTCTGGCAACCCAATAGTGGAACAAGCTCCCTCACGACGCCAGGACAACGGAGTCACTCACCACCTTCCGGAGACACTTGAAACCCCACCTCTTTAAGGAATACCTGGGATAGGATAAAGTAATCCTTCTACCCCACCCCCAAAGAAAGAAAAAAAAAACATATTGTAAAGTGGTTATCCCACTGGCTATAAGGTGAATGCACCAATTTGTAAGTCGCTCTGGATAAGAGCGTCTGCTAAATGACGTAAATGTAAATGTGTGTGTGTACAAGTTGTGAAACATGGCTCATGGTGGTGGGAACTCTTAACACTCCCTGAGAAAAGCCTCTCAGATATATTATTTTAGACTACCTGGAAGACAGCGAGGGAGAGTGGTGTGTGTTTGCTTACAGTATGCGTGTGTGTGTGTTTGTGTGTGTGTGTGTTTGTGTGTGTGTGTAGGACTGTATGTGCGTTCGTGCGTTGATGTGATGGAGAGTGTCTAGGACTGTGTGTGTGTGTGTGTGTGTGTGTGTCTGTGTGTGTCTGTGTGTGTCTGTGTGTGTGTGTGTGTGTGTGTGTGTGTGTGTGTGTGTGTGTGTGTGTGTGTGTGTGTGTGTGTGTGTGTGTGTGTAATGCATCAGTAGTACAGTGGCTGCCACTACGGTAAAAAGTAGTGCACTATGTAGGGAATGAGGTGCCATTTGGGACGCAGTTCAGTCTCCTGGCAGTTCGAGGCGTTGAGAAATGGGACGCTATTATGGAGAGTATTTATGTAGTTAGTGCTGTAAGGAAATTAGGTCAAGCACTTTTCAAGCACGTTCTGTTTGGTTTCTGAAGGTAACTGGAGGGTTGATGATTAGTCCAGGGTTTCTGAGGGTATCTGGAGGGTTGATGATTAGTCCAGGGTTTCTGAGGGTATCTGGAGGGTTGATGATTAGTCCAGGGTTTCTGTGGGTATCTGGAGGGTTGATGATTAGTCCAGGGTTTCTGTGGGTATCTGGAGGGTTGATGATTAGTCCAGGGTTTCTGAGGGTATCTGGAGGGTTGATGATTAGTCCAGTCACACCGTTTTGTAGAGAAGTGGGTCAGTTCTCCAACCATACAACACTTCACTGAGTCATTCCAGAGAATTAATATCTCAATATAATACTCAGCTTGACTCATGCGGTGTTGAAACCTTTAAGCCATAATGACTCTGTGACCAAACCAGGGAACTAGGACATGAAAAGACTAATAAAAGGTCAGGATATCACTTTACATAGTTCTGCTTTCCTCATTTAAGCTGCCCTATCTTATAACAGGCAGTTGAGGACCTGATAAGACACTATAGTGGTCAGATGTAGGGACACAGAGAGGGAGGGAGACACAGGGACAGAGAGGGAGGGAGACACAGGGACAGAGAGGGAGGGAGACACAGGGACAGAGAGGGAGGGAGACACAGGGACAGAGAGGGAGGGAGACACAGGGACAGAGAGGGAGGGAGACACAGGGACAGAGAGGGAGACACAGGGACAGAGAGGGAGGGAGACACAGGGACAGAGAGGGAGGGAGACACAGGGACAGAGAGGGAGGGAGACACAGGGACAGAGAGGGAGGGTGACACAGGGACAGAGACGGAGGGTGACACAGGGACAGAGAGGGAGACACAGGGACAGAGAGGGAGACACAGGGACAGAGAGGGAGACACAGGGACAGAGAGGGAGGGTGACACAGGGACAGAGACGGAGGGTGACACAGGGACAGAGAGGGAGACACAGGGACAGAGAGGGAGACACAGGGACAGAGAGGGAGGGAGACACAGGGACAGAGAGGGAGGGAGACACAGGGACAGAGAGGGAGGGAGACACAGGGACAGAGACGGAGGGTGACACAGGGACAGAGAGGGAGACACAGGGACAGAGAGGGAGACACAGGGACAGAGAGGGAGGGACACAGGGACAGAGAGGGAGGGAGACGCAGGGACAGAGAGAGAGGAGACACAGGGACAGAGAGGGAGGGAGACACAGGGACAGAGAGGGAGGGAGACGCAGGGACAGAGAGGGAGGGAGACACAGGGACAGAGAGGGAGGGAGACACAGGGACAGAGAGGGAGGGAGACACAGGGACAGAGACGGAGGGTGACACAGGAACAGAGAGGGAGACGCAGGGAGTGAGCCAGGGAGGGAGACACAGGGAGGGAGACACAGGGAGGGAGACACAGTGGGGGAGACACAGGGGGAGACACAGGGAGGGAGACACAGGGAGGGAGACACAGGGAGGGAGACACAGGGAGGGAGACACAGGGAGGGAGACACAGGGAGGGAGACACAGGGATGGAGACACAGGGAGGGAGACACAGAGAGGGAGACACAGGGAGGGAGACACAGGGTCAGAGATGGAGGGTGACACAGGGACAGAGAGGGAGGGAGACACAGGGTCAGAGATGGAGGGTGACACAGGGACAGAGACGGAGGGTGACACAGGAACAGAGAGGGAGACGCAGGGAGTGAGCCAGGGAGGGAGACACAGGGAGGGAGACACAGGGAGGGAGACACAGTGGGGGAGACACAGGGGGGAGACACAGGGAGGGAGACACAGGAGGGAGACACAGGGAGGGAGACACAGGGAGGGAGACACAGGGAGGGAGACACAGAGAGGGAGACACAGGGAGGGAGACACAGGGATGGAGACACAGGGAGGGAGACACAGGGAGGGAGACACAGAGAGGG
Organism: Coregonus clupeaformis; assembly: GCF_020615455.1. Lineage (NCBI taxonomy): Eukaryota > Metazoa > Chordata > Actinopteri > Salmoniformes > Salmonidae > Coregonus > Coregonus clupeaformis. The sequence continues at coordinate 482,511 of NW_025533461.1, read as the reverse complement.
AGACACAGAGAGGGAGACACAGGGAGGGAGACACAGGGAGGGAGACACAGGGAGGGAGACACAGAGAGGGAGACACAGGGAGGGAGACACAGGGAGGGAGACTCAGAGAGGGAGACACAGAGAGGGAGACACAGGGATGGAGACACAGAGAGGGAGACACAGGGAAGGAGACACAGAGAGGGAGACACAGGGAAGGAGACACAGGGAGGGGGACACAGGGAGGGAGACACAGAGAGGGAGACACAGGGAGGGAGACACAGAGAGGGAGACACAGGGAAGGAGACACAGGGAGGGAGACACAGGGAGGGGGACACAGGGAGGGAGACACAGAGAGGGAGACACAGGGAGGGAGACACAGAGAGGGAGACACAGGGAAGGAGACACAGGGAGGGAGACACAGGGAGGGAGACACAGGGAGGGAGACACAGGGAGGGAGACACAGGGAGGGGGACACAGGGAGGGAGACACAGGGAGGGGGACACAGGGAGGGAGACACAGAGAGGGAGACACAGGGAAGGAGACACAGAGAGGGAGACACAGGGAAGGAGACACAGAGAGGGGGACACAGGGAAGGAGACACAGGGAGGGAGACACAGGGAGGGAGACACAGGGAGGGGGACACAGGGAGGGAGACACAGAGAGGGAGACACAGGGAGGGAGACAGGGAGGGAGACACAGGGAGGGAGACACAGGGAGGGAGACACAGGGAGGGAGACACAGGGAGGGAGACACAGGGAGGGAGACAGGGAAGGAGACACAGGAGGGAGACACAGGGAGGGAGACACAGGGAGGGAGACACAGGGAGGGAGACACAGGGAGGGAGACACATGGAGGGAGACTCAGAGAGGGAGACACAGAGAGGGAGACACAGGGATGGAGACACAGAGAGGGAGACACAGGGAGGGAGACACAGGGAGGGAGACTCAGAGAGGGAGACACAGAGAGGGAGACACAGGGATGGAGACACAGAGAGGGAGACACAGGGAAGGAGACACAGAGAGGGAGACACAGGGAGGGAGACACAGGGAGGGAGACACAGGGAGGGAGACAGGGAAGGAGACACAGGGAGGGAGACACAGAAAGGGAGACACAGAGAGGGAGACACAGGGAGGGAGACACAGGGAGGGAGACACAGGGAGGGAGACACAGGGAGGGAGACACAGAGAGGGAGACACAGGGAGGGAGACACTGGGAGGGAGACACAGGGAGGGAGACAGGGAGGGAGACACAGGGAGGGAGACACAGAGAGGGAGACACAGGGAGGGAGACACAGAGAGGGAGACACAGGGAGGGAGACACTGGGAGGGAGACACAGAAATGGAGACACAGGGAGGGAGACACAGAGAGGGAGACACAGAGAGGGAGATACAGAGAGGGAGACACAGGGAGGGAGACACAGAGAGGGAGACACAGAGAGGGAGACACAGGGAGAGAGACACAGGGAGGGAGACACAGGGAGGGAGACACAGGGAGGGAGACACAGAGAGGGGGACACAGGGAGGGGGACACAGGGAGGGAGACACAGGGAGGGAGACACAGGGAGGGAGACACAGAGAGGGAGACACTGGGAGGGAGACACAGGGAGGGAGACACAGGGAGGGAGACACAGAGAGGGAGACACAGGGAGGGAGACACAGGGAGGGAGACACAGAAATGGAGACACAGGGAGGGAGACACAGAGAGGGAGACACAGGGAGGGAGACACAGGGAGGGAGACACAGGGAGGGAGACACAGGGAGGGAGACACAGAGAGGGAGACGCAGGGAGTGAGACACAGAGAGGGAGATACAGAGAGGGAGATACAGAGAGGGAGACACAGGGAGTGGGTGTGTGTGTGTGTGTGTGTGTGTGTGTTTGTGTGTGTGTGTGTTTGTGTGGGTGTGTTTGAGAGAACCAGAGCTGAGTGGAAACATAGTGTAGCAGCAGGACCATCAGTCACACACACACACACACACACACACACACACACACACACACACACACACACACACACACACACACATATACGCACACACACACACACACACACAGGTTAGTGTATCCGTAGAGGAGGAGATGTACAGAGGTTAAATAAGGACAGGATCAGGAGGAGGAGGAGGAGGAGGAGGAGGAGGAGGAGGAGGAGGAGGAGGAGGAGGAGGAGGAGGAGGATGCCTTGAAAGGGATCAGAGTGTAGAAAATCAGGAGTAATTAGGTATTGGTTTGATGATGTCAATGTTGTCAATGATGTATGAATGAACAGATGATTATATCAGAAGAACAGGAATTTCCGATTCATCAGGAACGATGTTTGGGTCTGGAGTAGCAGAGAAGTCATCTGAGACTGGGGTTAGGTCAGGACAGGGCATGGCCATGCTCTGAGAAGAACACATTCAGTTCATGGTGTGTGTGTTTACTGCATTCCTCATAGTCAAACTCACTGTTATATCACATGATGGGTTACATGGTGCAAATGTCAGTGAGCGGGTCAGAATGGACCTGTTTTTGTAGCACAGAGAGAGCGAGAGAGAGAGAGAGAGAGAGAGAGAGAGAGAGAGAGAGAGAGAGAGAGAGAGAGAGAGAGAGAGAGAGAGAGAGAGAGAGAGAGAGAGAGAGAGAGAGAGAGAGAGACAGAGACAGACAGAGCGAGAGAGAGAGAGAGAGAGAGAGAGAGAGAGAGAGAGAGAGAGAGAGAGAGAGAGAGAGACAGAGACAGAGAGAGAGAGAGAGAGCAGAGAGAGAGAGAGAGACAGAGAGAGACAGAGACAGAGAGAGAGAGAGAGAGAGAGAGAGAGAGAGAGAGAGAGAGAGAGAGAGAGAGAGAGAGAGAGAGAGAGAGACAGAGATAGAGAGAGAGAGAGAGAGAGAGAGAGAGAGAGACACAGACAGAGAGAGAGAGAGAGAGAGAGAGAGAGAGAGAGAGAGAGAGAGAGACAGAGATAGAGAGAGAGACAGAGACAGAGAGAGAGAGAGACAGAGAGAGAGAGAGACAGAGAGAGATAGAGAGAGAGAGAGAGAGAGAGAGAGAGAGAGAGAGAGAGAGAGAGAGAGAGAGACAGAGACAGAGAGAGAGAGAGACAGAGAGAGAGAGAGACAGAGAGAGATAGAGAGAGAGAGAGAGAGAGATTTGAAGCAGCAAGCACAGCAGATTCCAGTATTCAGTGTTCATATGTGAATTATTCAACAGTGGCTGTGAGCTTCTGGCTAGTTAAGGCTCCATCCCTTAGGGTGCCGTTTGGGATCCATACACCCTGAGGTTATTTTAATGAGCTTTAATACCAGGCAGGGAATTCATTTCTCAGAGTTTCTGTTTTGGTCATTATCTGGTCATTATTAATCATTATCCATGTTTTTCATTATTAATCATTATCCATTATCCATGTTTTGTCCAAAAAAAAGCAGCATTTAGTCGCTGTGATCACAGAGTATGGAATTATTCCTTTTAATTAATATGTTACCATGATCTTCCTTGTGGCACATGAATTCTCTCCATGACCCAGACCACTCGTACAACATGAGATTGCTTGATTTAGTGAATGTTATCTCTCTGGAATACTAGGTGTTAAATCTGGGAATTTTGGATTTAGGAGGTCCTACTAATCAATGGCTACTAGATACTCCAGCAGCAACCATGGTATAACTCCTGTCTGATTCCTCCTGTCTGATTCCTCCTGTCTGATTCCTCCTGTTTGATTCCTCCTGTCTGATTCCTCCTGTCTGATTCCTCCTGTCTGATTCCTCTTGTCTGATTCCTCCTGTCTGATTCCTCCTGTCTGATTCCTCCTGTCTGATTCCTCTTGTCTGATTGAGAAAGTGAATTACGCTAGCCCTTCCTTCTCTCAACGCAGTGTACTGTATGTTTTCCCACCATATTTTCAGTCATTACCTCTTTGAATACGTGAAGCTGTTTAGGTGTTTAGCTGGTTTTTTTACCCAAATGCCACCCTATTCTCTGCTGTAAAGAATCGATACAGTTACATATCACAACATTATTTTGGATGATATTATAACAATACTTTAAATCAAATCAAAACATCTCACATTTTATTGGTCACATACACATATTTAGCAGATGTTATTGCGGGTGTAGCAAAATGCTTGTGTTCCTAGCTCCAACAGTGTAGTAGTATCTAACAATTCACAAGTGCCTTGTAAACCCCCCCTTGGCGTTTTTCCTATTTTGTTGCATTACAACCTGTAATTTAAATTGACTTTTATTTGGATGTCATGTAATGGACATACACAAAATAGTCCAAATTGGTGAAGTGAAATGAAAAATATAACGTGTTTCAAAAAATTCTAAAAAAGAATAATGGAAAAGTGATGCGTGCATATATATTCACCCCCTTTACTATGAAGACCCTAAATAAGATCTGGTGCAACCAATTACCTTCAGAAGTCACATAATTACAGTTGAAGTCAGAAGTTTACATACACCTTAGCCAAATACATTTAAACTCAGTTTTTCACAATTCCTGACATTTAATCCTAGTAAAAATGCCCTGTTTTAGGTCAGTTAGGATCACCACTTTATTTTAAGAATGTGAAATGTCAGAATAGTAGTAGAGAGAATTATTTATTTCAGGTTTTATTTCTTTCATCACATTCCCAGTGGGTCAGAAGTTTACATACACTCAATTAGTATTTGGTAGCATTGCCTTTAAATTGTTTAACTTGGGTCAAACGTTTCGGGTAGCCTTCCACAAGCTTTCCACAATAAGTTGGGTGAATTTTGGCCCATTCCTCCTGACAGAGCTGGTGTAACTGAGTCAGGTTTGTAGGCCTCCTTGCTCGCACACGCTTTTTCAGTTCTGCCCACAAATGTTCTATAGGATTGAGGTCAGGGCTTTGTGATGGCCACTCCAATACCTTGACTTTGTTGTCCTTAAGCCATTTTGCCACAACTTTGGAAGTATGCTTGAGGTCATTGTCCATTTGGAAGAACCATTTGCGACCAAGCTTTAACTTCCTGACCGATGTCTTGAGATGTTGCTTCAATATATCCACATAATTTGCCTTCAACATGATGCCATCTATTTTGTGAGGTGCACCAGTCCCTCCTGCAGCAAAGCACCCCCACAGCATGATGCTGCCACCCCCGGTTGGGATGGTGTTCTTTGGCTTGCAAGCATCCCCTTTTTCCTCCAAACATAACGATGGTCATTATAGCCAAACAGTTCTATTATTGTTTCATCAGACCAGAGGACATTTCTCCAAAAAGTACGATCTTTGTCCCCATGTGCAGTTGCAAACCATAGTCTGGCTTTTTTTATGGTGTTTTGTATTGCACTTTTCGCACCAAAGTACATTCATCTCTAGGAGACAGAACGTGTCTCCTTCCTGAGCGGTATGACGGCTGCGTGGTCCCATGGTGTTTATACTTGCGCACTATTGTTTGTACAGATGAACGTATTACCTTTAGGCGTTTGGAAATTGCTCCCAAGAATGAACCAGACTTGTGGAGGTCTACAATGTTTTTTTTGAGGTCTTGGGCTGATTTCTTTTGATTTTCCCATGATGTCAAGCAAAGAGGCACTGAGTTTGAAGGTAGGCCTTGAAATACATCCACAGGTACACCTCCAATTGACTCAAATTATGTCAATTAGCCTATCAGAAGCTTCTAATGCCATGACATCATTTTCTGGAATTTTGCAAGCTGTTTAAAGACACAGTCAACTTAGTGTATGTAAACTTCTGACCCACTGGAATTGTGATACATTGAATTATAAGTGAAATAATCTGTCTGTAAACAATTTTTGGGAAAATGACTTGTGTCATGCACAAAGTAGATGTCCTAACCGACTTGCCAAAACTATAGTTTGTTAACAAGAAATTTGTGGAGTGGTTGAAAAACGAGTTTTAATGACTCCAACCTAAGTGTATGTAAACTTCCGACTTCAACTGTAGTTAAATAAAGTCCACCTGTTTGCAATCTAAGTGTCACATGATCTGTCACATGATCTCAGTATATATATATATGTATATATACAGTGAGCTCCATAATTCATTGGACAGTGACAATTTTTTTGTTATTTTGGTTCTGTACTCTAGCACTTTGAGTTTGAAAGGATACAATGACAATGAGGGTGAAGTGCAGACTGTCAGCTTTAATTTGAGGGTATATTCATACATATCGGATGAACCGTTTAGAAATTATAGAAGCTTTTGTACATGGTCCCCCCCTTTTTCGGGCATCAAAAAACATTGGACAGTTTAACATAATGTAGAATAAAGTAATCATTGTTAATATTTGGTCGCATATCCTTTGCATGCAATGACTGCTTGAAGTCTGCGATGCATTGACATCACCAGACGCTGGGTATCTTCCCTGGTGATGCTCTGCCAGGCCTGTACTGCAGCCATCTTCAGTTCCTGCTTATTTTGGGGACTTATTGCCTTCAGTCTCCTCTTCAGCATGTAAAATGCATGTTCAATTGGATTCAGATCCGGTGATTGACTCGGCCAGTCAAGGATTTTCCACTTTTTGGCCATCAAAACCCCTTTGTTGCTCTAGCAGTATGTTTAGGGTCATTGTCTTGTTGCATGATGAAGTGCCGTCCAATGAGTTTGGAGGCATTTGGTTTTATCTGAGCAGATAAAATATTTCTATAGACTTCAGAATTCATTGTTCTACTTCTGTCTGCAGTCACATCATCGATGAAGACAAGTGAGCCTGTTCCACTGGCAGCCATACAGGCCCAAGCCATAACACCCCTCCACCATGTTTCACGGATGAGGTGGTATGCTTTGGATCATGGGCATTTCTTTTTTTTCTCCACACACTTTCCTCTTTCCATCACTCTGGTACATGTTAATCTTTGTCTCATCTGTCCACAATACTTTTTTCCAGAACTCTTGGGGCTCTTTTAGGTGCTTTTTTAGCAAACTGTAATCTCGCCTTTCTGTTCTTCAGGCTAATCAGTGGTTTGCATCTTGTAGTGTACCCTCTGTAGTCCTGCTGGTGTAGTCTTCTACGTATGGTAGACTTTGACACATCTACACCTGCATCCAGGAGAGTGTTTTTGATCTGTTGGGCTGTTGTCAGGGGGGTTTTCTTCACCATAGAGAGTATTCTCCGGTCATCCACTACAGTGGTCTTCCTCTGTCTACCGGGTCTTTTGACATAATTGAGTTCACCGGTTGTTTTTTTCTTGTTAATGATGAACCAAACTGTTGACTTGGGCATGGCCAGGGTTTTTGCAATGTTCCTGATTGATTGATTTTCATTTCTGAGCCTTATGACGGCCAGCTTCATTTGCATCGACACTGCTGTCTTCCTCATGTTGTCACACCACAACAACAACCTCCAAAGGCAATAGCAAAGTCTAGAATCAATGCTATTCATCAACAGCTCTCCTGCATTCACTAACGACACAAATGAATACACCTGCCTAACGACACACATCTGTGAAGCCAATTTAACAAATACTTGTAGTACCTTAAAATGGGGGGACCATGTATAAAAGGTGCTATCATTTCTAAACAGTTCATCCGATATATATGAAAATACCCTCAAATTAAAGCTGACAGTCTGCACTTCACCCTCATTGTCATTGTATCCTTTCAAACTCAAAGTGCTAGAGTACAGAACCAAAATAACAACAAAATTGTCACTGTCCAATGAATTATGGAGCTCACTGTATATATATATATATATATATATATATATATATATATATATATATATATATATATATATATATATATATATATATATATATATATATACACCAGTTCTGAAAGGCCCAGAGTCTGCAACACCACTAAGCAAGGGGCACCACCAAGCATGCGGCACCATGAAGACCAAGGAGCTCTCCAAACAGGTCAGGGACAAAGTTGTGGAGAAGTACAGTTCAGGGTTGGGTTATTTAAAAAATATCCGAAACTTTGAACGTCCCACGGTGCACCATTAAATCCATTATTAAAAAATGGAAAGAATTTGGCACCACAACAAACCTGCCAAGAGAAGGCTGCCCACCAAAACTCACGGACCAGGCAAGGAGGGCATTAATCAGAGAGGCAACAAAGAGACCAAAGATAACCCTGAAGGAGCTGCAAAGCTCCATAGCGGAGATTGGAGTATCTGTCCATAGGACCACTTTAAGCCGTACACGCCACAGAGCTGGGCTTTACGGAAGAGTGGCCAAACAAAAGCCATTGCTTAAAGAACAAAATAAGCAAACACGATTGGTGTTCACCAAAAGGCATGTGGGAGACTCCCCAAACAAATGGGAGAAGGTACTCTGGCCAGATGAGACTAAAATGGAGCTTTTTGGCCATCAAGGAAAACGCTATGTCTAGTGCAAACCCAACACCTCTCATCACCCTGAGAACACCATCATCATGCTGTGGGGATGTTTTTCATCGGCAGGGACTGGGAAACTGGTCAGAATTTAAGGAATGATGGATGGCGCAAAATACAGGGAAATTCTTGAGGGAAACCTGTTTCAGTCTTCCAGAGATTTGAGACTGGGACTGAGGTTCACCTTCCAGCAGGACAATGACCCTAAGCATACTGCTAAAGCAACACTTGAGTGGTTTAAGGGGAAACATTTCAATGTCGTGGAATGGCCTAGTCAAAGCCCAGACCTCAATCCAATTGAGAATCTGTGGTATGACTTCAAGATTGCTGTACACCAGCGGAACCCATCCAACTTGAAGGAGCTGGAGCAGCCTTGAAGAATGGGCAAAAATCCCAGTAGCTCGATGTGCCAAGCTTATAGAGACATACCCCAAGAGACTTGCAGCTGTAATTGCTTTGGGGGGGGGAATAGTTATGCACACTCAAGTTTTCTGTTTTTTTGTCTTAATTCTTGTTTGTTTCACAATAAAAAATATTTTGCATCTTCAAAGTGGTAAGCATGTTGTGTAAATCAAATGAAACAAAACCCCCCAAAAATCTAATTTAATTCCAGGTTGTAAGGCAACAAAATAGGAAAAATGCCAAGGGGGGTGAATACTTTCGCAAGCCACTGTAAGCATGCACCACTTTTCTGTTATTTATTTTTTTGAATTTTTTTTAACAAGTTATTCTTTTAATTTCACTTCACCAATTTGGACTATTTTGTGTATGTCCATTACATGAAATCCAAATAAAAATCCATTTAAATTACAGGTTGTAATGCAACAAAATAGGAAAAAACGCCAAGAGGGATGAATACTTTTGCAAGGCACTGTACATAAGTAATCAGACCCAGTGCTTTGAGACTCGAAATTGAGCTCAGGTGCATCCTGTTTCCATTGATCATCATTGAGATGTTTGTACATCTTGATTGGAGTCCAGCTGTAGTAAATCCAATTGATTGGACATGATTTGGAAAGGCACACACCTGTCTATATAAGGCCCCACAGTTGACAGTGCATATCAGAGCAAAAACCAAGCCATGAGGTCGAAGGAATTGTCTGTAGAGCTCCGAGACAGGATTGTGTCGAGGCACAGATCTGGGGAAGGGTACCAAAACATGTCTGCAGTATTGAAGGTCCCCAAGAACACAGTTGCCTCCTCATTCTGAAATGGAAGAAGTTTGGAAGCTCCAAGACTCTTCCTAGAGCTGGCCGCCCGGCCAAACTAAGCAATTAGGGGAGAAGGGCCTTGGTCAGGCAGGTTACCAAGAACCCGATGGTCACTCTGACAGAGCTCCAGAGTTCCTCTGTGGAGATGGGAGAACCTTCCAGAAGGACAACCATCTCTGCAGCACCAATCATGCCTTTATGGTGGAGTGGCCAGACGGAAGCCACTCCTCAGTAAAAGGCACATTTGCCACAATACTAAATGACTCTCAGACCATGAGAAACAAGATTATCTGGTCTGATGAAGCCAAGATTGAACTCTTTGGCCTGAATACCAAGCATCATGTCTGGAGGAAACCTGGCACCATCCCTACGGTGAAGTATGGTGGTGGCAGCATCATGCTGTGGGGATGTTTTTCAGCGGCAGGGACTGGGAGACTATTCAGGATCAAGGGAAAGATGAAAGGAGCAAAGTACAGAGAGATCCTTGATGAAAACCTGCTCCAGAGCGCTCAGAACCTCAGACTGGGGCGAAGGTTCACCTTCCAACAGGACAACGACCCTAAGCACACAGCCAAAACAACGCAGGAGTGGCTTCGGGACAGGTCTCTGATTGTCCTTGAGTGGCCCAGCCAGAGCCAGGACTTGAATCCGATCAAACATCTCTGGAGAGACCTGAAAATAGCTGTGCAGCAACGCTCCTCATCCAACCTGACAGAGCTTGAGAGGATCTGCAGAGAAGAATGGGAGAAACTCCCCAAATACAGGCGTGCCAAGCTTGTAGCGTCATACCCAAGAAGACTCGAGGCTGTAATTGCTGCCAAAGGTCCTTCAACAAAGTACTGAGTAAAGGGTCTGAATACTTATGTAAATGTGATATTAAAGTTGTTTATTTTTAATAAATTTGGAAACAAAAAATAACATCTGTTTTTGATTTGTCATTATGGGGTATTAGAATAAGGCTGTAACGTAACAAAATGTTGAAAAAGTAAAGGTCTGAATACTTTCCGAATGCACTGTAAGTCTGGCTGCACAACCGATTGGCAAACATACTGCAAATTGAGAAATCATGTGACTAAACTGAAGAAAAAGAAACTATACTATGAAACAAAGATAAGTGACATAAAGAATGATAGTAAAAAGCTTTGGAGCACCTTAAAGGAAACTTTGGGCAAAAAGGCAAACTCGGCTCCATCATTCACTGAATCAGATGGCTCATTCATCACAAAACCCACTGATATTGCCAACTACTTTAATGATTTTCTAGTTGGCAAGATTAGCAAATTTAGGCATGACATGCCAGCAACAAATGCTGACACTACACATCCAAGTATATCTGACCAAATTAAGTGCCTTAATGTGTTTTGGACCCCAGGAAGAGTAGCTGCTGCATTGACAGCAGCTAATGGGGATCCATAATAAATACAAATACAAAGTACCTCAGTCGAGCAGTGAATTTCAAACACAGATTCAGGCACAAAGACCAGGGAGGTTTTCCAATGCCTCGCAAAGAAGGGCACCCATTGGTACATGGGTAAAAATAAAAAAGCAGACATTGAATATCCCTTTGAGTATGGTGAAGTTATTAATTACACTTAGGATGGTGTATCAATACACCCAGTCACTACACAGATACAGGCGTCCCTTCCTAACTTAGTTGCCGTAGAGGAAGGAAACTGCTCAGGGATTTTACCACCAAGCCAATGGTGACTTTAAAACAGTTCGAGTTGAATGGCCGTGATAGGAGAAAAACGGAAGATGGATCAACAACATTGTAGTTACTCCACAATACTAACCTAATTGGTCTGACTAACTGTAATAACTGGCCTAGACAACTCAGTGACCTTGTAGTTAGAGCCAACCTTTTCTGAGTCAAGATCACTTTTGTCACGATCGTCAGGGAGAGACCAAGGCGCAGCGTGATGAACGAACATGTTAGACTTTATTATCTTTAGTGATAATAGAAACAATAAACAAAACAAGAAACAACTCGTGAAGTCCACGGTAACAATGACCGAACACGGAACAAAAACCCACAAACACAAAGGGAAAACAGACAGTTTAAATATGGCTCCCAATCAGAGACAACCAGCCAACAGCTGACACTCGTTGCCTCTGATTGGGAGTCACTCAGGCAAACATAGAAATAAACACAACAGAATTACCAACATAGAAATACACACATAGAATGAACACACCCTGGCTCAACATAAAGAGTCCCAGAGCCAGGGTGTGACAGTACCCCCCCCTAAAGGCGCGGACTGCGACCGCGCCTCAACTAAACAAAACAGGGGAGGGCTGGGCGGGCATACCTCCTCGGCGGCGGTTCTGGCTCCGGCCTTGACCACCACCCTCCAATACACCCCCCATAGCGCCCCTGGTCCAGTCTGGCCCCGCCGGCTGGAGCCGAACTGGACTTAGCAGGAGCGGTTAGCTTCAGCTCCATCGTGGAGCAGTTGACCGGTACCTTACCAGGCACCGGTGACCCAGGCAGGGTTGTGCTGGACTGACGACGCGCACCCCTGGCTTGGTGCATGGAGGAGGAACGGGCCTTACCAGGCTGACGACGCGCACCCCTGGCTTGGTGCGTGGAGGAGGGACGGGCCTTACCAGGCTGACGACTCGCACCGTAGACTTGGTGCGAGTGGCAGGAACAGGCCGGGCCGGGCTGGCGACGCGCACCGTATACTTGGTGCGAGTGGCAGGAACAGGCCGGGCCGGGCTGGCGACGCGCACCGTATACTTGGTGCGAGTGGCAGAAACAGGCCGGGCCGGGCTGGCGACGCGCACCGTATACTTGGTGCGTAGAGCAGGGACAGGCCGGACTGGGCTGGCGACGCACACCGTAGGCTTGGTGCGTAGAGCAGGGACAGGCCGGGCTGGGCTGGCGACGCACACCGTAGGCTTGGTGCGTAGAGCAGGGACAGGCCGGGCTGGGCTGGCGACGCACACTGTAGGCTTGGTGCGTGGAGCAGGGACAGGCCGGACTGGGCTGGCGACGCACACCGTAGGCTTGGTGCGTGGAGCAGGGACAGGCCGAACAGGGCTGGCGACGCACACCGTAGGCTTGGTGCGTGGAGCAGGGACAGGCCGAACCGGGCTGTGGAGACGGATAGGAGCCCTGGAGTGAAGAGCGGCCACAACCCGTCCTGGCTGAATGCCTACCCTCACACACTCTGTGTGAGGCATCCGCACAGGACGTACAGGGCGGTGTATCCGTAACCTGGTGGCCTCCAGAATCCGCCCCTCTTTTGCCTCCGTCAGCCCCGTCGTCCATGCCGTGTGCCCCCCCCTAAAAAATGTCTAGGGTTGCCTCTCGACCGCCCGACGACGACCCTGATCACACCGTGGCTCCTCTCTACGGCGCGCCTCCACCGTCTCTTCTCCCGGCGCTTCCTCCCATGTCCAGCCCAAGAGCTGCCCCTGGACACGCTGCTTGGTCGTTGCATGGTGGGTTTTTCTGTCACGATCGTCATATGGAACAGACCAAGGCGCAGCGTGATGAACAAACATACTTTAATTAGTTAAAGTTTAAACATGAATACAAAACAAGAAACGACTCGTGACGTCCACGGTATCAATGACCGAACACGGAACAAGAACCCACAAACACAAAGGGAAAATAGACAGTATAAATATGGCTCCCAATCAGAGACAACCAACGACAGCTGACACTCGTTGCCTCTGATTGGGAGTCACTCTAGCCAACATAGAAATACACACAACAGAATAACCAACATAGAATTTAACACATAGAATGAACACACCCTGGCTCAACATATAGAGTCCCAGAGCCAGGGTGTGACAACTTTCGCAGTCAAAAATTAAGCCGGATCTACCACTCAGATTTTTTTATTTTTTTTGACTTAAAAAATGTAATATTAACCTAATAAAAACAGTTCTGTAGGAATGAGGTTTGTGCAGTAGTCCTAATACATTATCACAGGATATTGGCTATAGAGACCCACAGTGGAGGTGTCATAATCCCAATAAAACCTAGCAGTCAAACTGGGACCAATCGTTCTTTCCACGATTCATTTGTAAAATAAGGTGTTTTGTGTAGGTTTACCCTGGCGTGACATTTTGATAACCATGTAAATCTCTCTTGGACAAGGTGACTTTTATCAATGAAAATGCAAATGAGTATCAAAGTAGAAATCAAGCTAGACTGCAAATCCCTGCAAGTGTGGTGAGTGATTTTGAAGGAGTCAGGCGCAGGAGAGTAAATCACAGAATAAAAGGTTTATTTTCCGAAAACACAGCAGTACGCAGAATAGCGTCAAACACTCCAGTGCGGAAATCAGGCGCACTGGAAACAACAAGGCACAGGTGAAATATCCCAGCGATACAACATACACTGAGCTCCACCGAGCTGATCTAACCTCCACAATAAACAATCACACTCAAAGACAAGGGGGCAGAGGGAACACTTATACAGGTACTGATGAGGGGATATGAACCAGGTGTGTGTAATAAACAAGACAAAACAAATGGAATGATGAGATGAGGAGCGGCAGTGGCTAGAAGGCCGGTGACAACGAACGCCGAAGCCTGCCCGAACCAGGAAAGGAGGCAGCTTCGGAGGAAGTCGTGACAGGAAGCTCCTGCACGTCATCTCTAGCTGACACCTTTGCTAATTTAAAACTTGCATAAGACAGTTCACAGAATTGTCAATGTGAAGAAATGTAGCCAATTTATTCATTACTAAAGTTATCTAACATGTGATAGTTAATCCAGAGATTCTCACCTTTGCCTCGATTCGGCAGTCTCGTCCAGATCATCATGGCATTTGTAGTTTTTTATGATAGCCACATTAGCAGCTAATTAACGTTTTCATTTTTGGGGGGTAAATACAGGCAAATATATTGATAAAAGTCACCTAGTCCAAGAGAGATTTACACGGTTATCCAAAGGTCACGCCAGGGTAAGCCTACACGAAACACAACCCTTATTTGAAGTTTTTCAAAAAAATGAATGGTGGAAAAATTATTGGGACCATTTCCTTGTTTGACCGCTAGGTTTTATGGGTATTATGAGTATGTGAGCGGAGCTGAGCGGTCGGAAATCCCACTCAAACGCTCAGCTAAAAACTGCTGGCAACCATCATTACGCACGTCAGCACCACCATCATTATGCACACCTGGGCTTCACACCTGGGCTTCACACCTGGGCTTTATCTCACTCATCAGGCAGTATTGGTTCTGTGTTCTTGTCCAGACGCTTCTCTTATTTTGTATCTCTCCATGTTCGTTATTATTAAACTCACCAACTGCACCTGCTTCCTGACTCCCTGCGTCTCCGTTACAGCTATATTATTATTATTATTATTATTATTATTATTATTATTATTACTATTACTATTAGTATTATTATTATTAGCATATTATTTCAATTATTTCATGGTTATAGCCTACAAAGAAATACATTGTGAAACATTTGTGAGTGCAACACACTAGGCTGTCATGAACATTAAGCGCTCAACATTTAAACAACATTTCATTGTATTAAATTACTATAGTCTATAAATTGCACACATAGGCTGTGACTTAGAACAAATAAATATGAAATGAAAAATGCCTTATTAGGCTCAGTGCCTTTGAATTCACTTTTAGAAACACGAGTTTGGCCAGATTGTGGCTTCAGGCTCATGAGATGGTGCCTGGAGAGCAGGCCAGCAGCGGAGAATACCCTCTCCGCACTTGCAGAGCCAATAAGGATGCTAAACACCCTTCGGGCCGTTCTTGCCAGGATGGGCAGGGATGCGGTGTTGTTTAAAAAAATATATATATATTTTTAGGCAAAATAACCCAATCATAAGTAAAGTGTTTTTGCAGTCCCTAATCTAAAGTGAGCACTATTTAACCCTTACCTAACCCTAACCTAACCCTAACCCTAACCTAACCCTTACCTAACTTAACCCTAGGGATGTGCATGGTTATTTGAATATGTCACGATCGTCTGAGGAAGCGGACCAATACGCAGCGTTGCGAGTGAACATAATGACTTTATTAAATAAAGCAACCACGAAAAAACAACAAATGACGATAGTGAAGTCCTCTGTAACACTGACAGAAACATGGAACAAAAACCCACAAACAAACAGTGAAACACAACAGTTTAAATATGGCTCCCAATCAGAGATAACGAGCCGACAGCTGACACTCGTTACCTCCGATTGGGAGTCACACGACACCAATCAACGACCTAGAAATAGACACCCAGAACTCCCAACCTAGAAATAAACGTGACAGACATGCAAACATAAACAATCACCCAAAACCCAACAAAACAACATACACCCTGGCTCAAATACACAAGTCCTGGAGCCAGAGTGTGACAGTACCCCCCCCTAAAGGTGCGAACTCCGGGCGCACCAGCATACAGTCTAGGGGAGGGTCTGGGTGGGCGTCTGTCCACGGTGGCGGTTCTGGCCCTGGTCGTGGTCCCCATCCCACCTTAGTCACCACCCGCTTCCCTAGCCTCCTCCACATGACCACCCCCCAACTAAACCCCACTGGGTTAAGGGGCGGCACCGGACTAAGGGGCAGCACCGGACTAAGGGGCAGCACCGGACTAAGGGGCAGTACCGGACTAAGGGGCAGTACCAGGCTGAATGGCGGATACTGGCTGGACGGCTCTGGTGGCTCCTGGCTGGTCGGCTCTGGCGGATCCCGGCTGGACGGCTCTGGCGGATCCCGGCTGGACGGCTCTGGCGGATCCCGGCTGGACGGCTCTGGCGGATCCCGGCTGGACGGCGCTGGCGGATCCCGGCTGGACGGCACTGGCAGGTCCCGGCAGGACGGCTCTGGCGGGTCCCGGCTGGACGACTCTGGCGGATCCTGGCTGGCTGGCTCTGGCGGATCCTGGCTGGCTGGCGGATCCTGGCTGGACAGCTCTGGCGGATCCCGGCTGGACGGCTCTGGCGGATCCCGGCTGGGACGGCTCTGGCGGATCCCGGCTGGACGGCTCTGGCGGATCCCGGCTGGACGGCACTGGCGGATCCCGGCTGGACGGCTCTGGCGGATCCCGGCTGGACGGCTCTGGCGGATCCCGGCTGGACGGCTCTGGCGGATCCTGGCTGGACGGCTCTGGCGGATCCCGGCTGGCTGGCTCTGGCGGATCCTGGCTGGCTGGCGGATCCTGGCTGGACGGCTCTGGCGGATCCTGGCTGGACGGCTCTGGCGGATCCTGGCTGGACGGCTCTGGCGGATCCTGGCTGGACGGCTCTGGCGGATCCTGGCTGGACGGCTCATGGCTGGCTAACGGATCTGGCTGCTCATGGCTGGCTGACGGATCTGGCTGCTCATGGCTGGCTGACGGATCTGGCTGCTCATGGCTGGCTGACGGATCTGGCTGCTCGTGGCTAGCTGACGGATCTGGCTGCTCATGGCTGGCTGACGGATCTGGCTGCTCATGGCTGGCTGACGGGTCTGGCTGCTCATGGCTGGCTGACGGATCTGGCTGCTCATGGCTGGCTGACGGATCTGGCTGCTCGTCGGCTGGCTGACGGATCTGGCTGCTCATGGCTGGCTAACGGATCTGGCTGCTCATGGCTGGCTGACGGATCTGGCTGCTCATGGCTGGCTGACGGATCTGGCTGCTCATGGCTGGCTGACGGATCTGGCTGCTCGCGGCTAGCTGACGGATCTGGCTGCTCATGGCTGGCTGACGGGTCTGGCTGCTCATGGCTGGCTGATGGTGCTGGCTGGGCGGCTAAGCGGTGGAGGCGGACCCCAGCCTCGGATTGCAGTCATCACCTCCAGCAGGGCGGCTCCCATCCGCATGAGCCGCTCCTGCCCGTCCACGAACCCGAGCCTCCAGTCCAGCATAGGCTGCGTCGGCTCCTGCTGATTCCATAGCAGGTGTATGATTCTGTCTGGCGGAAGGCTCTAGCGGCTCCGGTCTGGCGGACGGCTCTGAAGGAACAGGCCGGGCTGGGCTAGTGACGCACCCGTAGGGATACGTGCTAGGAGCAGGAACAGGCCGGTCCGTACGGGGAACACACACCACTGGCCTTAACTGGGGATCAGGAACGGGCCGGACCGGACTGGTAACACACTTCAGTCTCTCATGCCGTGCGACAACAACTTCCCTCCCTCTACTGCGCCAATGGCTCCCGTAATCCGATAGCCTTCTCTCCACATCTCCCTGTGGCAGCCTCCTGCTGCCCAGGCGCCCAAAGCCATGTGCCCCCCCCAAAAATTTTTTGGGTAGTACTCCCGGGCTTCCAGCCTTGCCTCCGTGCTGCCTCCTCATATCGCCTCCTCTCGGCTTTAGCTGCCTCCAGCTCTTCACGAGGGAGGCGATATTCTCCGGTTGTGCCCAAGGACCCTTACCATCCAGTATCTCCTCCCATGTCCATGAATCCTTTATGGGTGGATATAAATCCTGTGTAGGTGGATCCTGTTGCCGCTTGACACGCTGCTTGGTCCTTTTTGGTGGGTTTTTCTGTCACGATCGTCTGAAGGAGCGGACCAATACGCAGCGCGTGGAGTGAACATGATGACTTTATTTAATTAAAGCAACCACGAAAAAACAACAAATGACGATACGTGAAGTCCTCTGTGACACCGACAGAACATACAACACTGGAACAGGAACAATAACCCACAAAACAAAGGTGAAAACTGACAGTTTAAATATGGCTCCCAATCAGAGATAACGAGCCGACAGCTGACACTCGTTACCTCCGATTGGGAGTCATTGACTACAACATACAACCACCTAGAAAAACAACCCACAGACCTGCAAACATAGAAATACACCCGACAGAACTACCAACATAGAAAAACACCCAAATCCCCAACAAAACAACATACACTCTAGCTCACATACAAAAGTCCTAGAGCCAGAGTGTCACAGAATATTTAAATATCCGAACGGATGATAGTATTCAAATACTGAGTAATACCGAATGTGTGAGTATTCATTTTTGCAAGAATTTTTTTTAATTATAGGCCTATTTTAACACCGAAAATGATTTTCTAAATTAAATAAAAATATCCACGTGACATTGTTACATATAAGGATATACAATGACATTTCAAATAATTAATTTAATAAAACAAACTTTTCAATCTAGTTTTTATGACGTGCGCCCCATAAAAAGACTGGTAGCCAACCACATATCACAGTCACAGTAGGTACATTCTATCACGGCTCAGGATAAGACCCAGACACAGGAGGCGGATAGTACGAGTCTCAGAGTTTACTACAGTACAAGGGGCAGGCAATCGGTAGGTCAAGGCAGGCAAAGAGTCGTAATCCAAATCAGAATCAGGCAGGTACAGGATGGCAGGCAGGTCAGGGTCAGGACAGGCAGAAAGGTCAGAACTGGGAAGGCTCGGAAAAGCAAAAACTAGAGGAAACACGGGAACACGCTGGTAGGACTTGACGGGACAAGACGAACTGGCAACAGACAAACAGAAAACTCAGGTATAAATACACATGAGGTAATGGAAGACACCTGGTGGGCGTTGGAGACAATCACAAGACAGGTGAAACAGATCAGTGTGTAACAGTACCCCCCCACCCCCAGGGGCGCCGCCTGGCGTCCTACCCTGGGACATATCTGGTTGACCGGGGTGTCGCTAGAACTCACATTCTCCGCCTTCACGAAAAGCTGGTTCTCCAGGAGGCGCTGGAGAACCTGTCAGACATGGAGAACATGCTCTTGAGCTGACCGGGAATAAATGAGGATGTCATCGATGTAGACAAACACAAATCGGTTCAACATGTCACGGAGCACATCATTGACCAGGGCCTGGAACACTGCGGGAGCGTTGGTCAATCCGAACGGCATCATCAGGTACTCGTAGTGCCCACTAGCCGAGTTGAAGGCCGTCTTCCACTCGTCTCCTTCCCGTATCTGAACCAGATGGTAGGCATTCCGAAGGTCCAACTTGGTGAAGATGACCGCTCGAAAGCCAAGGAGATGAGTGGTAGCGTGTAACGTTTTGCGGCCCATGATCGATTAGGGTTGCATCGCCGAGATACTTCATGCAGGACAGTCAAATGTAACTCCCCACAAGTCCCACAGCATTTCTTGAGAGAGCAGCAGCCCTCCCTGTGTCCCTCCCCACACCTGGAGCATCTCTTCATTCCACCCAGGAGATTCGCTCAGTAGTGTCCAGTCTGGAAAAGTTAGTGCAATAGTTGAGGTAGTGTCTCTCAGTGTCACAGTAAGGGCAATAGGACTTGTAATACACCATGACCACAGGCCTGGGCTGGTGCTGGGGGGCTAAACGCTGTTCCTGGCGCTCTGCTGGCCTCTCAGTGGGATAAAGGTTAGTAACCCCCTTAGTCACCTTCATCACGGAGGCGTTCCTCTCCAGCCAGCCTGAAAAGTCTGGGAGAGTGTAAGTCTCAGTGCCACCTTTTTGAAAAACAGAACTCGAGGCCCTGGGTGTCGCCTTCTCTGATGGCGGGAGCATTCAAAATGGCACTCAACTCACTCTGAACCAGCTGCCATGGCTGACCATAGCGCTTCTACAACACCTACATGTTTGTTATACCCACACTG